>NC_063175.1:13471254-13691254 GCF_023159225.1 Perognathus longimembris pacificus | reverse complement strand
AACAGCAAGGCTGTGGTCCAGGCTGGCCGGGGGAAAGCCTCAAAACTAACCCGAGCAAAAAGGAGCGGCGACATGGCTCGAGTGGTAGAGCACCTGCCTGGCAAGCAGGAGATCCAGCATTCAAATCCTAGTATTGTGTTTTTTAAAATGAAGCTGGGTGCCAGCTTCTCAGCCCAGGAGGCTGAGACCTCAGGATTGCAACTCAAAGCCAGCCGGGCAGGAAAGTCCCTGTGAGACTCAATGACAAAACCACAAGTGGCCCTGTGGCTCAAAGAGGTAGAGCGCCAGCCTTGAGCGAAAGAGTTCAGGGACAGCACCAGGCCCTGAGTTCAAGCCCCATGGCTAGTCAAAAAAAAAAAAAAAAAAAAAGCCACGCTGCCAGAAGTCGCTAAGGATGCAACAGACAACAACTCTACCAGTAGTCACAGGCCTTCAGGATTTTTCTAGACTCAGAATAAGGTCATTGACATTCATCTTGGAGATTCTTACCTAATTTTTAAAAATTCACCATCCCAACCAATGTACTTGCTCACAAAGAAAGCTCAGTCCTCACCACTTTGTAAACGTGCCGTTCGCGCTGCTCTGAAGCACAGGCTTCCGGAGCCTTCCCGCTGGTTTTCTGGAAGACACCTATCTGGGTGCAGTACCCGACATGCTCTGCTCCCACCGGAGGCTCCCCCACCCCAGTGAACTCCACACAGTAGTTATAGCGATTGGCCACACGTAAAGCCCTGAAAACAAAGTAACAGGGAAAAAGATTCTCAACACAGGGCTACTTTGTTGTTGTTTGTTTCCAGTCTTGAGGCTTGAACTCAGGGCCTGAGCATTCTCCCTGGCTTCTTTTTTGCTCAAGGCTAGCACTCTACCACTTGAGCCACAGCGCCACTTCTGGCTTTTTTCTATATATGTGATGCTGAGGAATCGAACCCAGGGCTTCATGTATACAAGGTGAGCACTCTCCCACTAGGTCATATTCCCAGTTCCACAGAGCTATTTTTAAGTAATTAAAAAAGCATTAAATAAAATCCAGTCAGTAGAAGACACAGAAAATAACAGTTCTAATTCAGATGTGGTGGTACATGTCTGTAACCCAAGCATGAGGGAGGATTAGGCAGAAGGATCAGGGATTGAGTTCAAGGACAGCCTGGGCCACACAGCCAAATCCTGTCTTAAGAAAACAAAAGCCAAGCACCGGTGGCTCCCACCTGTCATGCAAGCTACTCAGGGAGGTTATGATCTAAGGACCTCGGTGCACAGTCAGCCTGGGCCAGAAAGTCCATAAAACTCTTATCTCCAACTAGCCAGCAAAACTCCAGGAGTGGAGTTGTGACTCCATGAAGTAGAGGACCAGTCTTGAGCAGAGAGCTAAGGGACAGCACTCAGGTCCTGAGTTTACGCCCCACTATCGACACAGACGAACTACATAACTAATGTTCCAGAAAAGTAACAAATCTTCTACCTTCCACATTCTTAGAGCACTACATAATACCGCAGCAGCAGCAGGGGTTGCCGGCTTCTGTGGGAAGCAGAGGCAGTAACCCAGAACCAGTTCCAAGACATCACAAGAGTATGGAAAAACAGTTAAGGGGCAGGCGGGGCAGAGGGGTAGACGAGGAGTCCACAAAGGCTGCAGCCCTCCCCACCTCTCCCAAATGGGAGCAAGCCCAAGGAACCACCCAGGCACCCCTGCGCTACACATGCCTCCAATCTAAACAGCACCCAGCAAGTCCCACCCCCTTTCCACAGCTGCCCAAATGCGGGGGTTCCCTTACGATCTCTTTACATGGCCAGTTCAAGCGTGGAATTCTATTCAAGGAAGCAATCATTGAGGTAAGATATACAGATGAAGGTTTGCTGCTTAAGCTGTCAACTCCACAAGGATTCCCAACAAGCAAGCAAAGCCCTTGGGAACAAACCAGGTCTGGAACTCCACTCGGCTCCACTCGAACTTATGATCTGCGTCTCTCAGGGTGACTGTGGGAAACAGGGGGTTGAATTCGGAGTTCGGGGTGCTGATGACGAGCATGGCTGGAGAGAGGTACCCAAACACCACCTCAGGAAACCTGGCCAGGTCCTCTGAGTCCAAATGCTCTATTCTAAAATGGTGAACAGGGAAAGATATAGTTAATATAGCTTCACTTGAAAGTAAATGATTTAGCAAATTCCTAGTTGAATCCATTCCTACTTGATTTAGCAAAAACAATTCCCATCTCAGGTTGATTTCTCCCTTCTTTGAACATACTACTGCCATGACCCATAGCAATTATATATAATATATATTCTCATATATATGTATATATACACACACACATACATACACATATTCTAATCCTTGCCTGCCCACCTCCAACTCTGCCCTCGATGCTCTCTTAACCAACACTAAGGTCCTTTGCTGTGCTCTAAAAAATTCACTGTCAGAACTCCTTAAAAAGGTATCCGAGCTTGAACCTCCTTGATAAAATGCACCAAGAATAAAACATTGTTCCTATAGTATTCTTACCAAAAATGCACTCCATGGGGTGCAGGTTGGTAGAACACATGCTACACAAGCCCAAAGCACTGTGCTCAATCCTCAGCATCAAAAATAAATATGCTGGGCACGGCTTACGGAAGCCAGCCTGGGCAGGAACGCCTATGATAGGAGCCCCTTATTTCCAACTACCTCCCAAACAGCCAGCATTGAGCTGTGTCTCGAGCAGTGAAGCACCAGCCTGGAGCAAAAGCTCAGGGACAGCACCAAGGCCGGAGTTCAGCCCCCAGTACCATCACAAAACATAAACGAACGAATGAATGTGCAGGTCCTCGATCCAATAATGAAGTGACAGTCAAGCCCGGATGGAGAGACCTTCTAAAAAAATCATTCGCATGTACTCTTCAGAAAGAAAAGATGAGGGGGAGGGAAGCACAGAAACAGTAGGACACAGGGTGAACTCACCCAGCACTGGTACTCACTAGACACTGTTTTGGAAATGAACTACACAACTTGGGGAGGAGGGAGAAGGGAAGGAAAAAACTGGGAGGAAATGAGGGAAAGGTGTGACGCTGTTCAAAGAAATGTACACATTGCCTGAACTGTGTAACTGTCACCCCCACATCACCTCCACAATAAAAAAATTAAAAGAAATAAAAGATGGACGAGGGGCTACAGTACTCGGGGAAAATGAAGCAGAAAAACAGAGAAAACCTGTTCAGATTAAAGATACCCAGCAAACATAGTAACTAAGAATACTGTGTGATCCTGGGCTGGTCTAAACTGTCATTAAATTTTTTTAAATAACTATAAAAGGGGCTGGGGATATAGCCTAGTGGCAAGAGCGCTTGCCTCGTATACATGAAGCCCTGGGTTCGATTCCTCAGCACCACATATACAGAAAATGGCCAGAAGTGGCGCTGTGACTCAAGTGGCAGAGTGCTAGCCTTGAGCAAAAAGAAGCCAGGGACAGTGCTCAGGCCCTGAGTCCAAGGCCCAGGACTGGCAAAAAAAAATACTATAAAAAACACATTACTAGAACAAGTGATGAATTTTTAGTATGGACTATACATTAGTAATCTGGTCATGGAAGAGAAGGCATTTGTTTTAGAAAATGTGTTCAGCACATATAAGTATACAGGTAGGTAGAGATAAAAAGAACACTGTCTTCAACTTACTTTCAAAGAAAGATACTTTCAAAAGAAAAATACATACAGAAAGTGAAGAAAAGACTTAAGTAAATGTGATCAAAGGAAGGCGACTGGCGAATCTAAGTAATGAGCAGGAGAGTTCCTTTTCCAATTCTGCAACTATTATAAATTTGTTACTATAAGCATTATCAGAAAAAGGATCTGGAAAATACTGCTAATATTCTATCTAGTCAATGTGCCCTAAAACAAAAGCAAAACAAACAAGCAAACAAAAAAGCACAAGTCATAGACACTGACAAAATTGTTCCAAAAAGCTTGAGCTTCAAACGAATTTCCAGAATTTCCAGAAAACCAAGAGCTGTATAGAAGAAGGTAGAAGGAACCAATCTCCTTCCTTTACCATAAAGACACCCTTAGCACTACAGGGCCCCGGTTCCCAGGCCTGTGATGAGCAGATGAATCACAATCCTTCCACCAGATCCAGGACGCAGCCTACAGGTGAACGGATGAGCTGTTCCTCTCCTCAGCCCAGCCCCCTCCCAGCGGCCATCTCTCGGAGTCTCTGGAGTCCTCTTGCCCTGCTTGGCTTCTTTGCGCTCCCCATGCTAAGACTACATATTGAAACCTGAAGTGGTAGTTTCCTGTGAAACGTCCCGCATCGGCTCATCTGTTGAGACCCAAGTCTCCAGCCAGTGGGTGGCAGTCTTGGAAACTGTACCAAGGTGAGGCCTACTGGGAGGAAGGAAGTAGGTGGGCAGTTGTTGTGTCCCTGAAGGGCAGATTGGCCCTGGCTCCTTCTTGTCCCTCTCTCTGCTTCCTGATCACCATGAAGTGACTCTCAGAGGTGAAGTTCTGCCTTGCCACCAGCCCACAGCAATACAGCAATAGAGCAAGCTGGCCATGAACCAAAATCCCCGAATCCAATCTTTCCTCCTTTAAATTGTCTCTTGGTATTTGTCACAGCAAGGGAAAAGTCTCACTAATACATGTGGCCAGAGCATGACAGAATTCTACTACAGTAAGTGGCTGCTTCACGATGCATTAGAAAATAGGAGGAGCCAGGATTAGTATTATGCTAAGGAAGGAGCATTTGCTTAGCATACCCAAGCTATAGGTTCAATCTCCAGCACTGGTTTTGAAAATGAACTGGATATATTTAAGGATAAATGGTGAAGCCAAAATACTAGTTGCCACTTGGGGGAGGGGGAGGCAGACCTGAGGTTTGAACTGAGGTCCTCATACTTGTTAAACAAGTACTCTTCCATTTAAGCTGCACCACCAGCCCAGTGCCATTCTAACTTCATTCACTGTTCCTCTCATCTTCCTGTGCTTCCTATAACTAATATCCAACCTTATTTAGGTACCTAAAATGTGCCAGGTAACCAAAAAGCTGTGTGTGTGTGTGTGTGTGTGTGTGTGTGTGTGTGTGTGTGTGTGTGTTAAACTCTCTACTCAGGAGGAAAACAGTTCACATTCCTAAACATTAGAAATCAACCTGAATATACCCTTAAGCAAGCCCATCTCAAAGGGGGCTTGTTAATATTAAAAGATGGTATTAAGCTAGGTGCCAGTGGCTCACACCAGTAAGTCTAGCTTCTAAGGAAACTGAGATCTGAGTATCATGGTTCAAAACCAGCCTGAGCAGAAAGGTCTATGAGTCTTTTATCTCCAATTAACTACCTTGGGATAATGCCCAGGCCTTGAGATCATGCCCAAGGACTGGCACACAAAAGTGATGGTGAAGCACAAATCTTGTGAGTAAACACTAGTCCCATATAAACTACACAACTTCTTTGTGGAGTAATTGGTTCCAGGGCTGGGAAAGGATTCATAGGAGAGGAGCCTTGAACATTTTGTCATGTTAGAAAATAAGTGCTTACAAATAAGACGTTATCACAAAGTCATCAATTTGAGAGGCCTCCTCAGTGAGAAAGCCTGAGACAATGAACAAGAAAATAACTGCAGTAATAAATCACAAACTGTGTGTGTGTGTGTGTGTGTGTATGTGTGGTCAGGAGATGTAGCACCTGCCTGTTATAATGGCACCCATCTACAATCCCAGCACTCAGGGCAGGAAGATGACTAACAAAAGAGGATAATGAGTTTAAGGCCAACCTAGGTTACATGGGAGGACCCTTCCTTCCCTGCCACTCAAAAAATAAAGGAATTCCTGAGCTGGGAATATGGCCTAGTGGCAAGAGTGCTCATCTCATATCCATGAAGCCCTGGGTTCGATTCCTCAGCACCACATATATATATAAAATGGCCAGAGGTGGCGCTGTGGCTCAAGTGGCAGAGTGCTAGCCTTGAGCAAAAAGATGCCAGGGACAGTGCTCAGGCCCTGAGTCCAAGCCGCAAATAAAAAAATAAAATAAAGGAATTCCTGAGTTCCTTTTATGGGAGGATCATTACTGGCAGTAAAATGCCAAGGGATAATATATAACTGTAGAAGGAGAACTGGAGTTGCAAAACATATTTGCTACCATTTTAATAAATATAATAAAATCAGACAAGCAGCCTTGGTGGTGCTCAATCTAGGTAAACAGGGATAAGAACAAGACACGCACATGGCTCAGTGACCCTCGGCCGACACTGCCTGCCTGCTCACCATGGGAGCAGAGAGCAGACTCAAGCCAGCAATAACAGGAGCGCAGACAACACCAGGACTATGAAGATGAAAAGGCACGTTGCTAAGACGCTCAAGCAGGAAGCGCCCGCAGTGGGATGCGCTGAGGAGGAGCTCAATACCCTTTGCAGTGACCACAATACATATGTAGGGTACTAACATTATTAAAGCTAAGTCTTCCTTGTTGTGACTCCAGTTGAAAACTTACAGTTCGATGCATGTTATCAAGTCAAATCCGAGCAAACGAGAGTCTCTCTCCACAACAGAGCCATGGTACAGGGTGACGGTCAGGTCTAGATCCCGGGGCTTTACAAATTCTCCCAAGTAGGGAGATAAGTGATGTCTGCAAAGGAATGACTGCACACATGAGAAACATCCTCAACACAAGCTACTTAGAAGTTCTCGGGCAGGGGCTGGGGCTGTGGCTCCTCTGGGTTTGGTCCCCAGCACTATAAAAATAAAAAGCAGCTGAACATCGGTGGCTCAGGCCTGTAATCCTAGCTGAGATCTAAGGATCTAGGTTTGAAGCCAGCCCCAGCAGAAAAGTCTGAGACTCCTAATCTCCAATT
Organism: Perognathus longimembris pacificus; assembly: GCF_023159225.1. Lineage (NCBI taxonomy): Eukaryota > Metazoa > Chordata > Mammalia > Rodentia > Heteromyidae > Perognathus > Perognathus longimembris. The sequence continues at coordinate 13,684,438 of NC_063175.1, read as the reverse complement.
AAACACCAAAAACAAAAAATGGAAATGGAGCTGTGGCTCAAATGGCTAACCTTGAACAAAAAAGCTCCAGGACAGTGCTCATGTCCTGAGTCTAAGCCCCAGGACCAGCACCAAAAAAGTGAAGAAAAAAGAAAAAAATTCTCACCAGCTACAGAACTCAGGATCTCTGTAATCACTTGCTACCTATAGTGATGTAAATCTGCCCGGGCTATTTACCTCATCTTCACAAGCTCAACATTAGGTCCTAGGGCAACTTCCTCTTACTGGACAATGAGAACAAGATCCTGAATATTAGCTATTTATTGTTCTCATTTGAATATCTGGTCTTCTACCTCCCTTGGCATCAGTGATTTTCAGCTGTGATCTTTAGGAAAAAATATTCTCAAAATAATCTGTGGAAATGTGATATATGAGAGAAGTGGAAAGGGAATTAGTGAAGTGAAGGAGCCAATGGAGTAGCCTTGCTTTATAAACCCACGCCCACCACCACCGCCACCACTGTGGGGATCACACTTAAAACCAACACGCATTCGCAAAACAAACCACAGCCACGTCAATCACTAAGTATTACCCATTAGTCTGTAATTTTTCCACATCGATATCTACCCCAACAAGCAGTTGAATGCATGGGTAGATTTTTAGCAGCCTTAGGAGTTCAGTATCACCACATCCCAGATCTGCAACCTGTAGATAAGACAGAATGTCATTTCAAGGACACTTGAAGCCACAAAAGTATGGACAAAAACACTGGGGAGGTGAGAGACTGTGTAGCAATAGTAAACCACAATAGAACTATTATATAGTAGTATAGTGTACACAAAAAGCACATTTACCTGAGACTTTTAAGCCTGAGTGTAGTAGGTGACAATAGTCAAAATAAAAAGAGCTATTCCTATTCTGAAATTATTGGTATTATTGATTGGATGAATGAGAAAGGGAGAAAGATGGGGACATGCTCATAGAGAATCACAATCTGGAGTCTTAAATATTCTCGGGACCATATTTCAGCAAGTGATGCTCTGACCACATTGCTTTCACATGTTTTTCACAGAGACTCATTTCATTTATTTGATAAAACAATCACAGCAAACCATATGACATTCTCAAATAACCTCTGAGCAACCAGAAAGGCCATCACGGATGTGAGCACAGAGGTGCGTAATGGCGCAGACTCCAACATCTGCATCCTGGTGTGTGCATGCACAGACAGGCGCAGCCCACACATACACGAGAATCTTACCCGAGTTTTCATCATAGGGAAGAAAAAGACACCTAGAAGTTCATCTTACAAACATCGGGTGTACAGCCAGAAGAGTAAATCCATAAGGATAGTAACTAGGTATACACGTTTATCTATGCGTGGAGTCACGACTTCCCCCGAAGTTGATGAGCACACCCCTGGGGCCATTACCAAAGCTTGGGCCTTCGTTTCTCTGTGCTATGTGTTGTCCAGGCCAGTCCCACGCTCGGCGGCTCCCTCTCCCTGCCTCAGCCTCCTACGTGGTGGTGACTGCAAGGGTGACCCATCTTGGCCACTTCTCTAATTGACAAATAATCACGACAACTGAGGCCAAAATACCAGTTTGTCCTCGTTAAACTCTAGAAATGTGGACTCCACAAGATCACTCGCATCCAATTGCACAAAGTAAGCTTCTCTTTGCGCGTAGGCACGGCAATGGTGACGTCAAGCTTCTCTCCTAGCATTTGGATGGCGATCTGCTGCTTCTGAAGAGTGGGAGCAAAATCCCCTCCACCGTATTTTCCCTTAATGAAGCTTTTGTCCTCGTTCTATGCCTCTCAGCTGTGACCTGTCCTGAGTGGGTGCAAATACGGCTTCTCCATAGGAATCCCTCCCAGTGGCATGTACCTGTACTCCTAGTTCCTCAAGAGGATGAAACTGCATGGTCCCTGGAGCCCAGAAGTTCAAGACCAGCCTGGACAATATAGCCAGACACTATCTCAAAAAAAAAAAAAAAAAATCACCAGTGCCGGTGGCTCCTATCTGCAATCCAAGCTACTCAGGAGGCTGACTTCTGAGGAGGCAGACCAAAGCCTGGGCAAACAAGTCTCTAAGACACCTATGTACAATTAAGCACCAAAAAATCAAGAACTGGGGCTCTGGCTCAAGTGGTAGAGCACGAGCCTTGAGCAAAAATAAGCCCAGGCCCTGAGTTCAAGCTCCAGGACCAGTGTGAAGGCGTGTGCACACACACCCTTCCCCTTGACTAAGCTGAACTCATGGCTACTATGCTTAATTCAAGACATGTGGAGATACTGGCCAAGCCTTGTTTTCCTCGGGGGCATACCTGCCTGTGCTTAGGAGGCTGAGGCAGGAGTTTCAGATTAGCCTAGGCAGCATAACCAGACCTAGTATCTAGTCTCTTTGGACCAGGGTTGTGTAACTGGTTTAGCACTTGTCTAGCATGCCAAAGCCCTGAGTTGAGTCTCCAGCAAAAGGAAGGAGAAGAAAGAGAATCTCTCTTGACTCCTTCCTAGTGTTGACAAACCACTTGGTAGACCAACTTAGTATTTAAATGTCTGGAAATCAAGATACCTACCTTCTTGGGTCTATGACGATCCACTAAATCTCTAACAAACTGGTATCGTTGCTTGTACAGTGGAGGCTTAAACTTGATCACCCTCTCTGGGCAAACTTCTTCAAAATCATGAGCCACCACACTATTGCACTGAAAGTATAAGAAGAAGAATCACTAGGTAGCGGTGTCCTTTCTCCATGGTCCTTATGCTTCCTACGCCGCTAGCCTCTGCTCCTCCTACCCAAGCCCTTCTCCGCCTTCAGCAGACGGAGCCTCCTGTCCTTCACACTTCCTCTTAGCCGTCCGGCCACTCACACTGTGCTCCACGTTCTATGCCCCAGCTGCCTTTGTCGTGCATACCCAGGTTGGCAAGCCCTTCTGCCACGCTCTTACAACCGCCCTCGATTAAGTCAGGGCAACCCTTCCTTGAACAGACTCTCCCCAAGAAGAGGGTTGACGAGGTCAATCCATAAAGCTGCCAATGCCGGTTCTACACACCCACAATATAGTGGAGTAGCTTGGTATCTACAGTAACACTGTTGGGTTGGGTTGGGGGTACAGGTTCGTGGTACAGCTCTTGCTTTGCTTGCGGTCCCCAGCCGGACAAGCACACTCCACACACGCCACTCTTATTCTGTGCTGGCAACCCAACACAGAGCCTCAGACATGATAGGCAAACACTCCACCCATGAGCTGTGCCTCCAGCCCAGTGCGCTAGCTTTACATGAAATTGGTGACATTCACGCTCAGTTCTGTCCTCAGTTGCTCTCGGCCCATTTCAAGTGCCACAAGCACCCATTGAATAGCAAGGATCTACACCCCGAGCATCTCCGGTGTGGGCCCCAAACCGGTGGCAACTTCACCTGGAAACTTCATACAAATGAAAATTGTTGGGCGTCACTCAAGACCTCCTTAAACACACGCCGCAGTTAAAACTCTCCAGGTAAACTAGATGCTAATGGCTCACACCTGTAATCCCACCGACTCTGGAGGCTGAAAGCTGAGGCTCCTGGTTCAAAGCCAGCCCAGGCAAACAAATCTCAAAGACTCTTAACTGTACTTAACCACCCAGAAGCAGGTGAAACTGCGGCTCCAGTGGCAGAGTGGAAAAAGCAAGCAAGAATTTGAGGCTCTGACCACAAGCCCCAGTACCAACACACACATTTGCACAATCACCTCAGATGGTGGGGTTTTTTAGGGGGGGGCAGGAGTAACTATTACTTTGGATACACCCCCATATGGATGCCTCGTGCATGCAGTCACCTCTTTCAGTTCAAGATCCTAGAAAACTGGGGTCTACATGAGGTTCATTTTGCTTGTGTTCTCCTCGCGGTACACTGCCGTCATAATCCCGCCCCCCCCCCCCTCATTACAGGTAGAGAGGAAGGGTGGCATTTACCAGAATGTTCTTCTCTCCCATTTCCATTCTGCTTCCGGGCTGGGTTGGGACAGAACCGCTGATCGGTCAGCAGCCACTCAGCTCTAAGTGTCGGACTCTCGTGTTAACCAGGAGGAGCCTAGAGGAGGCGAAGGGGGCGGGGCATAAGGGGCGGGGCATAAGGGGCGGGGCGGAGCCTAGGGGGCGGGGCGGAGGAACGGAGGGGCGGGGCGGAGGGGCTGAGGAGCTTAGAGGCGGAGCGGAGGGGGCGGGGCCGAGGAGCTTAGGGGCGGGGCGGGGCGGAGGGGGCGGGGCTGCGCGGAGGGACTGAGGGGCGGGGCGGAGGGGGCTGAGGAGCTTCGAGGCGGAGCGGAGGGGGCGGGGCCGAGGAGCTTAGGGGCGGGGCGGGGCGGAGGGGGCGGGGCTGCGCGGAGGGACTGAGGGGCGGGGCGGAGGGGGCTGAGGAGCTTCGAGGCGGAGCGGAGGGGGCGGGGCGGAGGAGCTTAGGGGCGGGGCGGAGCCTAGGGGGCGGGGCGGAGGAACTGAGGGGCGGGGCGGAGGGGGCTGAGGAGCTTCGAGGCGGAGCGGAGGGGGCGGGGCCTAGGAGCTTAGGGGCGGGGCGGAGGGGGCGGGGATGCGCGGAGGGACGGGGGGCGGGGCTCCGGAGGTCCGTTCAGGGCCGGCCGGCAGGCAGACGCCCCCGGGACTCGGGGCGGGTGGGTGGTGGGCACTGCCTCCTCCCGCCAGGTGCGGTTCCCGCCTTCCGACCCCCCGCCCCCCGCCCGGGTCCTCGGCCTGCCCCGCCCACGCTGCTCCCCGCGGCTTCTGCCAGGTGCTGACTTTGAGGGGGGTGGGGGGGAGGGGGCAGAGGGAAGGGGGACCCTTCATGAGCCCGGGACGCTGCCCCCCGCCTCCCGCGCCTTCACTCGGTGAATCCTCGAGCGCACGAGGTCCCCATCCGCTATCCGCTCCGGCTGAGCCTCCGGTTCGCGCCCCGGGTCCGGCCACCGGCTCTGGCGGCGAGTCCCGGCCGGCGACGGCGAGGCCCTGCCCGGGAGGGCCCGCGGGCCGCCGCGCTCACCTTCCAGCCCGAGGCCGGCCCGAGGGGCGCAGGCGGCGGCCGCCGCGCCCGGTCAACGCCAGGCCCCGCCGCGCGACCCTACCCGCCCCGCGCCCGCCCCGCGCCCGCCCCGCGCCCGCCCCGCGCCCGCCCCGCGCCCGCCCCGCGCCCGCCCCGCGCCGCCTCCGGCCCGGGGGCGCCGGCTCCACGCTGCCCCGCGCCGTCCGCCCGCCCCGCGCCGCCCGCCGGGCTCCGGACTCGGAGGGCGTCGGTTTCGGGGTCAACGGCTGCGGTGGCGCATGCCCCGAGGCCATGTCCGAGGTCTTCCTCCGAACCCTGCGGGGCCGCCGCCCTCACGCCCGCCGGGGACGCCCAGAAACGGCGCCGGGGCTCCGCGGGCGCGACCTCCGACCCCACGCCCGGCGGGTCCCCTACGGAGCGCCTCGGAGGACCCCGGCCGGGAGCGCCCGGCCCCCAACGCCCAACGCCCAGAACGGCGTTCCCCCCCCCCCCCACCCCCGGGGCAGAACCCCCGGCCCGGACTCCGCGCTCGCCCTTCGGTCTGTGTAGGAGCGTTGGGGAGAGCCCCGAGGGAAGGCCGGCCCGGGAACGGGCCCTGGGCGGGATCGGGCACAGGCACCGGCGCACAGGCACCGGCCCAGGCCCCGCTCCACAGGTGCGATGCTCACGTCGTCCCCAGAGAGGTGCCTGCTGGCTTAGGGAACCTGCAGGAGTGGGGTGTTTGGGGGGGGTTGGAGGAGGGGAAAAGAGCCACTACTGAGACCCCCACCTTTGGCTCCCCCCCCCCCCCCCCGCCTCCAGTCCTGGGTCTTAATTAAACTCAGGGCCTGAGCTCATTTTGCTCAAGGCTAAGCTCTCCACCACCGGAGCCACAGCGCCCTTTCCCACCCCACCCCCTTCCCGCTCCTTAGAGTCGTGTATAAGCGTCTGAGGGATTTTCCTTCCCGCCCAGGCGGGCTTGTAACCCGTGATCCGCAGATCTCAACCTCCTGAGTCGCTAGGGTGACAGGCGTGAGCCGCCTCGTAGCTTATTTTTGCTCAACTGCTCTACCGCTTGAGCCCCAGCTCCACTTGCACCTTCTTGGAGATGAGAGGGTGAACGGGCTTACCCACCCTAACTGGCTTCTTGGAGATTGAGAGGGTGAACGGGCTTACCCACCCTAGCTGGCTTCTTGGAGATGAGAGGGTGAACGGGCTTACCCACCCTAGCTGGCTTCTTGGAGATTGAGAGGGTGAACGGGCTTACCCACCCTAGCTGGCTTCTTGGAGATGAGAGGGTGAACGGGCTTACCCACCCTAGCTGGCTTCTTGGAGATTGAGAGGGTGAACGGGCTTACCCACCCTAGCTGGCTTCTTGGAGATTGAGAGGGTGAACGGGCTTACCCACCCTAGCTGGCTTCTTGGAGATTGAGAGGGTGAACGGGCTTACCCACCCTAGCTGGCTTCTTGGAGATTGAGAGGGTGAACGGGCTTACCCACCCTAACTGGCTCGGCACCACGATTCTCAGATCCCAGCCTCTTGACTAGCAAGAACAGGCTTGAGCCGCCACCGAATCTGCAACTTTAAAACGACTTCCTTGACTAAAGGAGCATATTGCTTACTAGAAGATGTAACTTAAATAGAACCTTTAAACAGAAAACAAACAGATGCTTCACATTAGCAAAATGATGGAAACAACCAAAATGCCTATCAGTGAGTGAATGATGGATAAAACACAAAGAATTAATTTACTTACAAAAGGCAGAAGGCTGGGTTTGGTGGCACATGGACACAGGTCTGTTCTCCCGACTGCTCCTCTGGAGGCAGAAGCAGGAGGATGCCAGGTTGGAGGGTGGCCTGAGCAAAGTAAAGTCTGTTTTAAGAGGAGATGAAAAGAGCTGGGATGAAGCACACAGCCGTGAGCTTCCTTAACAGGAAGGATGCCCTGAGTTGGAGCATTATGTTTTGAAGTCCCTAGGAATACTTGGAAAAATTTTATTCAACAAACAGGAAAATCTAGAAATGGACCGTTTTTGGATGCATTTGACCTACCAAAACTGAAGCAAGAGAAAATAAGCCACTTTTAAGTAGATCTATAACAATGAGATTAAAGCAGTAATAATCTCCTAACAAAAGCTCAGAACCCAATGGATTCATCGCCAGGTTCTTTTAGAGATTTAAAAGACAAACATGGCCAGGCACCGGTGGCTCACGCCTGTAATACTGGCTCCTCAAGGCTGAGATCTGACAATCATGGTTCAAAGTCAGCTTGGGCAGACAAATCCAAAAGCTTCTTCAGTTAATCTCACAAAAGGCTAGAAGTGGAGCTGTGCTCAAGTGGAGTGGCAAAGCATGAAGCCCTGAGTGTACACACAAACACACACACACCTACAGATAGTTCTCAAAATTGTCCATGAGATAGGGAAGGAGCACCACTAACTTCTATCAAGCCAAAGTTTCATTCCAAACCCAGGACACGAGACGATTATAGACATCATTTTGATAAACACTGATGCAAAAATTCTCAATAAAATACCAGTAAGCTGATGCCAAGCTCTGGTGGCTCACGCTTGTAATCCTCGCTACTCAAGAGGCTGAGATCTGAGGATCGCGGTTCAGAGCCAGTCCGAGCAGGAAGGTTTGTGAGACTCATTTCCAATTAACCACCAGAAAACCAAGTGTGGCACTGTGGCTCACGTGGTAGAGAGCTAGCCTTGAGCTGAAGAGCTCAGGGACAGCTCTCAGGCCCAGAGCCCAAGCCCCACAACTGACAAAACTAACTTGTAAACTGAATTCAGCAACACGTTTTAAAAGACCATACACCAAGATCAAAATTAGTTTTATCCCATGGTTGCAAGAATAATTCGACATACACAACTCAATAAATGTAATACAGTATATAAGCAGAATAAAGGAGGGGAAAAATCACATGATCATCTCTACAGAAAAACAGCCTGTGACAAAATTCAACAATTTTTATAAAAGCTCTGAAAAAATAGGAATAAAAGGAATGTGCCTAAACATAATGAAGGCTATAAGTGACAATCTATAGCCAACATATTAAATAGAGAAAAATGGATCATATTCTTTAAAGTCAGGAATGAGACCAGGGTGTCCACTCTTCCCTATTCTTATTCAATATAGTAGTGGAGTTCCTAGCCAGAGTATAAGGGAGGAGAAATAAAAAATGGATTCAAATGAGAAGGAAGAAATCAAATTCTCTATTTTCTGATGATGTAATCCTAAACTCCAAAGACCATAGAAATCCTACCAAAAAAACTACTAAATCTGAAAAACAATTTCAGTAACATAATAGGATATAAAACCAACACTCAAAAATCAGTAGCTCTTCTATATACCCAACAATGAATCTGAGAACAAAATCAGAGAAACTTGCAATCACAGTAGCCTCAAGAGTAATAAAATATCTGAGTATAACTTAACCAAGGAGATGAAACTAAAACCTTAAATCAAAGGGCTGGGGTGTAGCTCAGTGGCAAAGCGCTTGCCTAGCAAGTGCAATGTCCTGGGTTTGATCCCGAGCACCAAAAAAGAAAAGACAAAAGAAAAGTTGAAAAAAGAAATCAAAGCCAGGCACTGGTGGCTTATGCATGTAATCTTTGCTACTCCGGAAGTTGAGATCTGAGGATTGACGTTTGAAGTCAGCCTAGCAGACACATTTGAGAAATGCTTATCTTCAATTAACCAGCAAAAATACACAAAAAAGTTGAGGTGTGAATAGTAGGGGTCCAGCCATGAGCTGTATGAGAGAGAGAGGAGAAAGAAAAGGGAGGGACGAAGGGAGGAAGGAAGGAAATGTAAATTAACAGATGATCTGTACAGGCCTGCTGTGCTATGGTTTGGATAATAAAATGTTCCCAGGGCTTGGGCCCCAGTTAGTGGTACTACTGAGAAGTGAGGCTCGTGAGGACACTAACTTCATCAGTGAGTTAACCCATTGGCAAGTTCACAGCTGAGTGGACTGTAAGAATGTGGGGCCTACTTGGCAAGACCTTGTGGGTGTGCCTTGAAATGGTGTACCTTGTTCTGGCTCTTTTCTCCACTCTCTTTGCTTCCTGGCTCCTGCAAAGTGAGCAGGCTCCTCTACCAGACATTCTCACCACCATAATAAGCTGCTTTGTCTCTGGCCTGAAGCAATGGAGCCAACTAACCTTGAGCCAGAACCTCTAAAACCAGGAGCCTAAACCTTCCTTCCTTTAGGTTGTTTGCCTCAGGTATGGTGTCACAGCAACAGAAACCCAGTAAACACACTGAATGGAGAGTTTTGCCTTACTGGCTAGTTGACCCATCTATGACTAGCTCCCTCTCCAAACATGCATATTCCATCATTCTCCTGGTTTCCTACCAGGCTCTGAGCAAGGTCCCAAGGCCTGGAAATCATCCTGAGTTCTATCCATTTCTGCCCATCTGGACAACTGCCAGGTCCTGACCTCTTCAAGCTGTCAGCTGCACCTGTTCCTTCCCACAGCCTTAGCTTAGCTCAGTCTTTATCATGTATGTCATCGTTGCCCTCATAACTCACCCCACCACCCTCCACCAGATTATAAGTCCCACTGAGATCCAGAGCTCTTTTCCTGAGATAGAGACAAAATAGAGCCCCGATTTTCTTATTACTCCTTAAAAATCTCAAAATTTGTTTATCTTCTCTGAATATTGGGTTTTCTTTCTCAGTTAAAAATAATGAGAATAGACACTGATGAAAGTGAACTAAGCAACTCATGGGTGGGAATGGGAAGGAAGGAATGAGTGAAAGAGGGAACAGATGTTATTAACCAAAAGGAAAGTAATGTACATGTCATCCAAAATGGAGGAAATGAGCTTATTGTTAAAGTTCATAGACTTTGTAAGCTATGTCAGGTAGAATGATAATTTTCATCATTGTGGAAGTTAAAAAAAAACATAATGTAATGAGCTTGGCTATTTGGTAGACAGGTGTCTGTAGTGCACCAATTACAGATCAGCACTGATTTCCATGAAAAAGGAAAAGGTCCTCTTGTGGCTCTTACAGTCCAGTAGGTGTGAGAGTCTGGTATGCAGTGGGGAAGGAAAATCAAGTCACCCTGAGCTGTGGCCAGTGACACATTCCTTCCTGTCAATAGAGTCCAGGAGTTGAGACTAGTGTGCATAATCTTATCTTATCTTAAAATTAAAATTAAAAAAGCAAACAAACAGTATCCTCGGTGCCAGCTTGGAACTTATGCTCATAATAGAAAGAGATAGAAAAGAGTTTTTGAGAATGTAGTTTGTTACAGGGTTTGAGGGAGGGGATTCCTCGTCCCTCCAAGAGTCCACACTCAAAGACAGTCTCAAGCACAACGATGAGTTTATTGGGGACGCAAAAAGCGAACTGACAGGCCAGGGACGCAGCACAGACTCGGGAGCTGAAACTGTGACAGTGAAAAGCGGGCTGACCAGCCAGGGACACAGGGCAGACTTGGGAGCTAACACTGTGTCCACGAGCAGTCCTCAAATCAGGGTTTATAGAGGTGAAAGCCTAGCACAGATGTAGGGTGTTGACACAGGGTAGAGCAAGCAACAAATGAATTAAGCAAGCCGTTTACAGAAGCAGAATTTTGGGGTCAGCTTGACGTATTCTCTCCCCAACATTCCCTACCATGTTTCCCTAGTCAAGATGGAGTCAGCTGTGCTCCCTACAACAGCCCCCCTTTTCTTTCTGCCTACTCAAACCCTTGACTTATTTCATTAGCATTGAGGGGCGTGTACTGGATGCATAGGACCATCAGTTTTATGGCCCCAATTCTTTGTACAAATGAAAATGCGTTAACACATGGGCCAGTGAATCCAGTTTCCTGTGCCTCTAAGTGCCTAAGGTGGCCAGTGATATCTGTGACAACCACCTCCAGGAGGGCTCCACGCAGATGCTCTCACCTGCTTAAATCTCCATCCAGTTACCTAGGTAACTGGCACACCTGGAGGCAGTTACGTCCCTCCCTTCTCTGAGGTCACAGCCTAATCCATCTGGACACACCTTAATATACCTGGACACACCTCCCGCCCCAGGCATCGCCTGTGAGTGACTCTCTAGCCTGCCATGCATGCTTTATCCAATTTTCTTAATAGAGCGAGCCAACTCCAATCAATTCAGGAGTAGGAAGGTTACCACAGAAAGAATGTCCCCCCAAAATCTTAATTTCAGCAGATCCATGAGAAATAACTTGTTGACTAAGTCATCTAACTTTTGGTATTTTTGTCATGGCTATCCAAGCAGACTAATACACTGTTATGCCAAGTCGTGAAACCACCACCAAGAAGACCACCGAGACTCAGACATTCCGAAATGCAATTGAGGTGCCAGACTTTGAAGTCAGGCCCCACCACGTGAACCCCATTTTAGAATCGAACCCTGAGCCAATCAGATTTGTACCTGTGTTCTAATCTTGCTTGCACAGCTGATTGTTGTAACCTTGTTCTTTGCCTTTATAAGCCCTGTGTAATCACAGCTCGGGGCTTCCTCCTAACCTCCACTGTGTCGGTGGGTAGGACGAGGCCCGAGTTGGCAGCTCGTTAAATAAAGCCTTGCCTTGCTTTTGCATTTCGGAGTGTCTGAATCTCGGTGGTCTTCTTGGGGGTGGTCTTGCGACTTGGCACAACATTTGGGGGCTCGTCCGGGATAGCCCCAGAGACCCCGAGATCCCAGACTCCGAAGGTAAGAAAACAGCGCTGTTCATTTGTCTTGTCTGTCTGTTTTGCTTTTGCTTATACTTGTAGGGCGCGAGTCAGTTTGGTTTTTGGCTGGAACTGACCAGGAGGGCCTCCTAAACGAGACTCAACACGCCCACCTTGTACTTGGGTCTGCTCCTTCTGCTTATCTGGCAGGAAGTTGTGGGCCAACTCGGGTCCACTCCTTCTTGCAGGAGGTTGTGGGCCAACTCAGGTCCATTCCTTCTGCACCCTTGTAGGAGGTTGTGGGCCAGCTTGGGAGATCTCCAACTCGTAGCTTTTCTTAGGCCTGTGTGTTTTCCTCCTTTTGTATTACATCTGATCAGAGCTATGGATAACGTTCTATCTTGAGGACCTCCATCTAGCCCCCTAGACTTGATCCTAGCTCACTGGAGGGAGGTTAAGGAGATAGCTCATTTTTGTGTGTTTCTTTCTTGCACTGTGCCTGACTGAAAAAGGCTTTGGAAATCAAGAATACATTTCTAGATAAGAAATTTGGAAGTAAAATTGTCCTAAATAATTATTGCAAAGTGAGAAAAGGAGAATTATGGCTACCAAAATGTTTAATTGCCATTCCAGCTTCTTTGTAGGTTTTTTTTTTTGTAACAGTTTCCAGCAGGCCCACAGAGGAGCACAGGTGATTCCTACAAGTTTGTCAAGATCTAATACTGACCCTTAATAAGTTCCAGGTAAGAGAGCATGCTTAAAAACTACTTCTGTGTGGACCACCTTGTTGCTTATAATTGGAGTAAAGTGGCCCCTTATAAGACTCATTGATCTGAATCTGCGGTTCGAAGCCAGCCCGGGCAAAGAAAGGTCCCTGTGAGAGACTTGTCTCTAATCAGCCAGCAGAGTGCTGGGAACGGAGTGGTGTGGAGCTCAAAAGTGGTACGGTGCTAGTCTTGAGCTGGAGAGCTGAGGGACAGCACTCAGGCCCTGAATCCAAGTCGAAAGTCACTCCTCCTGGGACAAAAGTGATGGAGCATCCAGAGGAAGTAAGCCACTGCTTGGATGGCAGAGATGGTGTCAGATCCTAGAGTCACTCCTGTTGGCCTTTCAAAAGTTAAAGCCGGGAAGTCCTAGAAGAATAGTTCATAAGCATGCCTTTCCAATGCCCATGTCTGTCTACTGGGCAGGAACTTGCCAGTCATCTGTGATAGTGGTTAGTAAGGGGAAGTTTGTCAAATGAGAGGATAGATTAAAATCTCAACCCCCCGCATTTACTCAAAGCTCTGACTGGCAGTAAGAATTTTAAGCTGATACATCTGTTTAGGAAAGAAAGCTTGTAGACCTGAGATTGTGTCCTTATCTGTTAAAGACCTGCAAAGGTAATGTAGGCATTTTTTTAGGTCATCAGAAATCAGTTCCCCAGCAGTTGTTTTTGGGAAGCTGAGGGCAGGCTTTGGATACTACTTTTGGCCCTACTGGCCCATGCCTTACCTCTATATCATCCCCTAGACATGCAAGCCATTCGAATGGACAGAATGGAGCCATGATTGGCTCCCAAGGTACCAAAAAGAAAAAGGGGGAAATGAGGTGCCAGACTTTGAAGTCAGGCCCCACCACGTGAACCCCATTTTAGAATCGAACCCTGAGCCAAGCAGATTTGTACCTGTGTTCTAATCTTGCTTGCACAGCTGATTGTTGTAACCTTGTTCTTTGCCTTTATAAGCCCTGTGTAATCACAGCTTGGGGCTTCCTCCTAACCTCCGCTGTGTCGGTGGGTAGGACGAGGCCCGAGTTGGCAGCTCGTTAAATAAAGCCTTGCCTTGCTTTTGCATTTCGGAGTGTCTGAATCTCAGTGGTCTTCTTGGGGGTGGTCTTGTGACTTGGCACAACACAATAGCAAGGCAAGACTTTATTCAAGCGGGGCCACGGCCCGGGCCTTGTCCTACCCACCAACACAGCGGAGGTTAGGAACCAGCCCCGAGCTGAGATTTCACAGAGCTTATAAAGGCAAAAACCAAAGTTACAGCAATCAGGTGTTCAAGCAAGATTAGGATACAAGTACAAATCTGATTTGCTCAGGGTTCGAGGCATTCTAGGGGCAGTTAGAGTTAAGCATTCTAGGGGCGGTTAGATTTCTTGACCGGCTGGGCCCTAATAAGCTTGCCCTGGGTTTGCTCAGACAACAAAATGGGGGCTGCCTGAAAATGGGGTTTACTTTTTAACTCTTCATTCCCCCCTTCAACACTAGGTTACATATAAAGCTAGATAATATTTTACCAAACAATATGAAGAAAACCTTTGGAATATCTTCTCTAGGGAAGAAGACACAAACAAAAAGTCCCATTTTAGCTAGCCACTAGTGGCTCATAATCCTAACTACACAAGAGACTGAGATCTGAGAATTAGGGTACAAAACCAGTACAGGCAAATTAAGAGACTATTAGCTCCAATTAACCAGGACAACAGACTTGAGGCACGGCTCAAGTGGTAGTGCCAGCTACAAGTAAAAGAAAGCTAAGGAAGATCACAAGAGCCTGAGGTCAGGCCCTGGTGCTCTCTCACACACACACACACACACACACACACACACACACACACACACACACACAGTCTCAATTTTCTCTAGCTGAAAATCTTTTAAAGTTGTAAAAGATTTGGTCTTTCTCATTGGTAGGAAGTAATTCACATAAAGTTGCAATCCCCAAGCAAGATTATCTACAACGTGGGCTTAATACTGCAGCATATTAAAATGTAACAAAATAATTAGTTTCCAAGGGTTGGATATTCTCATTCAGCACAGTAGAAAAATTATTGCTGACTGTCCTGGTTTAATAATGGCCAGTAAAGCATCTGGCTTCCTGACAAGAAGGGGCAGGATAGAAATTGAATCACAATATAAATGTAAGCCAGCATGGAGATGTGGTTAGTGAAGAACTAAGGTTTGAAGTGCATGAGTCTCAATTAACCTGGAGAATTCTTCCAGTTGTCAGCCAAGCAAGACTTACTTCATATACACAACTTTTAGTGACTTTTCTTGTATAACCTACCATATTATATAAACTTTAGTCCCCATAAACACTGTGTCTGAATGCCAAGAACAGGTTATAGAGGAAAAGTGCTTCTACAACAGCACAATTAATTACTTCAGGCAACCTTTATTACTCAGTATTTTCTACAGAAACAGAATCACCAGAATGTATGTGTGGATGCATGTGGAGAGGAAAGGCATATATTTTTTAGGAATTGCCTTATGACGTTATGGAGGCACAAATCTAAAATCTGCAGGGTAAGCAGCCTAAACACCAAGGGAAGAACTGCAGCCAAGTCCAAAGTCAGTCAGCTGAAAAACTCACTCCAGCTGGGAGTGAGAGGTAGCAGGTTAGAGTGGGGGAATTAGTCTTTGGTCTAGAAAGAATGTCAACTGATTAGATTAGACCTAGGCACAATATGGAGGGCAATCTGCTTAAAGTCTAATGGTTTAAGTGTTCATCTTTCTCTCTCTCTCTCTCTTTCACACACACACACACACACACACACACAAAGTACCTTTAAATATTTAAAAATCTGAACAGCTTGGTCCAGATTAGCCATCGTAATACAGTGGAGGAGGATGGGCCTCAGCTCTAAAATCTGGGAGACTCACTGGGTGCCCTATGTGACTGGAGTATAAACTCAATGGTAGAGCACTTGCCACACAAGAGCAAGGTCTTGGGTTCAATCCTCAGCACTGCAATCAGTCAACTAATAGAAATAAATGCAGATACATCCTACATCCAAGTCCTACTTTTAGGAAAGAGAATCTGGTTGGCCAACATTGATCATGTCTCCTTTCTTCCCTCAATCGTACGTGAGGGTCTAGGAGATGGCTGGGCTCACAGGGGATCAGAACTGTCTATATACAATGATAGCTTTCTGACTACAACTTATTCACGATTACTTCATTGTCTTTCATGTCTATTTTTGAATGGGTATTGTTTGGTACATATTGTCACCATGGGTACAAGTAGTATGATAGGTTTTATTTGAGCTTTTGCTAGTGTGTGTTTCATAATTTTGTCTTTTATTAGACACCAATTTTTATATTTTAACAGGCATCATGTCTACTTCCAAAATTCCATCAGCCTCAGGTGAGCACCTAGTATCAGGTGATATTAGGTGATCATTATAGCACACGATTTTTCCTCTTTTTGGACTGCCTTCAGTTATTTTGCTGTTCAATCTTTCTATTTTTGTGGGGTTGTTACATTTCTTAGTTTCTTTAATAAGATTATTTGGGAACCTATGTCTATTAATAATGTCAGTGGGGCTAAAGACATGGCTCAAGTGGTAGTTTGTCTGGTAAGTGCAAAGTCTGAGTTCAAATCCAAGTACCATCAAAAGAAAAAAAAAGACACTATGTGTTTTCAAATTTTCCTGAATTTCTATTGCTCAATCTATTATCCCCAGGTGCTATGAAGAGATTTCTGATATTCTAGATTTTTGCAAATAACCTTGGGAGCAAGAGTCAGTAGCAGGCCTAGTATTCTTAAAGCCCCTGGGTTTGAGCCTCATTGCAAGAAAAAACATCTGTGAATTCCTGCATCACTTTGAATATTGCTTCAAAGAGTTTTTAGAGAAAATTGGCTCCTTTTCTAAAATGTGTTTCTATTTTGCGGTTTGTACTGATGGGATGGCCTCTGTTTCCAGTTGTTCCTAAGACTGTTGTATGTTCTGTGTGTCAGGTGCGCTCTGTAATTTAATTCAGTATAGATGTGTTTGATCTGTTGAATATTACAGTATTAGTTGTGAGGGTCACTGATTTGGAAATAAATGCATCAAGACTATGTTATGGCTTAGATATGAAAAAGGATCTGTGCTGCAGGCTTGGCCCCAGCTGGCAGCCTATTGACACGTGAATGAGACAAGAGGGCACTGATTTACTTCATCCACGGATTAACACCTTGCTGAGCTGGTACCTGAATGAGCTATTAGGAAGTGAGACCTAAATGGCAAAAGTGGGTCCCTGAAGTGCATATGGTCCCTGGCCCTTCCTCTCCCCTCCCCCTCTGCTTCCTGGCCACTCTGAGGTAAGAGGTCTCCTTTGCGACTTATACCCGCTGCCATGATGTTCTTCCTGCCAACCATAGACTGAAACCTTTGAAACCAAAAGCTAAAATAAATCCTCCTTTCAATTGATTTCTTTCGGATATTTTGTTGTACCAATGGAAATCAAACTGACACAATGTTGCTCTCTGTGATGTGGATAGTTCTGAGGACCACTTTCATGTTTAGAATGGGTGGCGCATGTTCTAGCACTGTGCTAATGCACTCACAAATAGGATTTTTAGATGTTGTGACACACCTATTAGTAAAGTTTTCTTTTTTTTGGGGGGGGGGGGCAGTCCTGGGCCGTGAACTCAGGGCCTGAGCACTGTCCCTGGCTTCTTTTTGCTCAAGGCTAGCACTCTGCCACTTGAGCCACAGCGCCACTTCTGGCCATTTTCTGTATATGTGGTGCTGAGGAATCAAACCCAGGGCCTCATGTATACGAGGCAAGCACTCTTGCCACTAGGCCATATTCCCAGCCCCTAGTAAAGTTTTCTTAATTTCATTCATAACTGGTGCTGCATAATCTCCTGTCTGGTTATATATCTCTGCTAGAATTACTAGTTTCCTGGTACCTCTAAATGTTTGGCATAAGTCTGTCCACTTTTAATTATCCCAGTATCGTGTGGGGTTGCAGAAAGGGTTCGTTATCCAGCCCCATAATGACAGGACACGGAGAAATCCATTTGTGAAATCTGATAGATTTGGGGTGTCTGCTAAGAAGATTTATTTCAGAGCCACTGAAGGCTATATTGTTTGTTCCTCGCCCCCTCAGGTGTACTAGGCAATACTGTCACTGACAAAATATCTGCAAGAACTTACAGGATAAAAGGTTTATTTTGATTCATTGTTTCCAATTTTTCAGTGGATGGTTGTGGGCGCTCTCTCTCTACTTCCCCCCTTCCGCCAAGAACGACATGGATGTGTGGGCCCCTGGAGAAAACCTCTAAGGCTTCTGTTTATTCAAATGAGGAGCCTCCCAGATATACCCCAAAGGCGGGCACAAGAGAGGGGCCCCTGATTGGTCCCAAGGAGCTGTCCCTCAAGTGATGTCAGGAGACTTCCTTTGTGGGCAGAGGTCCAGCCCCCCAAGGATGGGCCCCTGGGGTACCCCTCCGCCATAGCACATGTGCTAGCTCCAGGAACAGGGGCTTCTCTTCCTGTTAAAGACAGGAAGGGGAGGGACAGGCCAAGGTCAGCTGTGGCCCCTTAAAGGTACAGCTGGCCCCAACCGATGGTCAGCCAAGTCCATTGTTTCTGGGCCATAGGAAGCATCACAGACCAGTAAAATCGGTCCCTGAAAGCAATGAGAGCTATACAGGAAGGGGCCAAGGCAAGATATGGCAAGACATGCCCTCAGTGACCTACTTTGTCGAGCTAAGCACCATCCCCTGCGATTCCCAGCTCCTCCCCCAACAGCACCCCCAGCTCAGGACCAAGCCTTCAATACATGAGCCTTGGGGTAAAACATGTCATATCCAAACCACAGAACCAATGGGTGTGGAGGGTGTGAAGTTTCTCCTTTGTTTTTGTGGCTCTGCTGTGGTGTATTCTGTTTTCTGCTCTATTTTGAGGTCTTCCTTGTCCATAGTTATTATCTAGTTACTATCGTTTGAATATGAAGTGTCTCTACCAAAGTCTCCTGTGTTGAAGGCTTGGTCCTCCGCTGGTGGTGTGTGGAGAAGGGATGAGATTGTGAGGGTGCTAGCTTTTTCCATGGATTTGACACTGTCTAGGGTTTAGGTTCATTTTCTCCACTCATTAAAAAATTAAAGGGCAGTAAATATTTACAACAGACAAGACAGGTATGGAAGTAAAAGAAACAGTGAAAAAGACAACAAAATGGACTCTTGTGCAAGGAGGGGCCCTGAGCTGGAGGCCCACAGTCTCTGTCCACAGGCCTCTGGAGGGAGGGCCTTGCCCCTTCCCTGAGGATGTGCTCCTGGGCTGATCAGATGAGGTGTGGCCCTGTGCGGTGGGAAGTATTGAGACTGGCTCCTCTGTTTCTGCTGAGGCATCTTATACTCAGTCACCTCACTCTCGCTTTCTGGCCATCAGGTGTGAACAATGTCAATGCCATCACATCCCTTTCCCATGCTGTTGTACCTCATATGACAGGCCAGAAACAATTAAGTCAGCTGACCATGGCCTGAAACTGTGAGACTTGTTCCTTTGGACTCTGTCTCCAGTATGTGACACAGCAATGAAGCCCAACAGAAAGCTGACACTGAGAAATGGGATTGCTGCTGGGACCCCTACCCAACAATGTGGTTCAAATGCCTTTTGAACTGGTTTGCAGGAGGAATTCAGGAAAGTTTGGAGATGCAGTCTAGATGTTTGCCTTGCCAAGTTGGTTTCCAGTTGATGTCCTAATCCTATATGATACCTCAACATCCTGAGCTATTGCTAACACATAGCACTACATCTAGCTAATTTTTGCTAAGGATCTTCCTCCAACATTGTCCTGGAGTTATGGTTGACCATTACTATTACTAAGGCTTCTTCTGGGTATAGTGGCCAGCAGGTCCCAAGAGGGACTCTTCCAATCTAAGAGCTAGGAAGGGGCCTCATGCATATCTCATTATAGCTGTAGATTTCTGTATACACCTCCTCTCAAATCACCACGTGAGGGGTATTTTCCCTTTCCTTTTTTGCTCAAGGCTGGTGCTTTGCCATTTGACCTCTTCTCTCAGCTTTCTGGTGGTTAATTGGAGATAAGAGTCTCACATATGCTAGGCACCAGTGGCTCATGACTGTAATCCTAGCTACATACTAGGCTGAGATCTGAGAATCATAGTTCAAAGCCAGCCCAGGTAGGAAAGTCTGTGAGACTCTAATCACAGAAAAAGCTGCAAACCAGTTCAACAATGTGGTTCAAATGCCTTTTGAACTGGTTTGCAGGAGGAATTTGGGGAAGTTTGGAGATGCAGTCTAGAAAAACCATAGAGTATGTATGGTACATGGAGCTTTGTGGACGGTACTGGTAGAAACTCAGAAGAGGAGAATGCCTATTGGAATGTCAGTAATGTTCCCAAAGGCTCTATTGGGAATTAACTTGGAAACCACTCATGTTATATATGCTTGCAAAGAGTTTGGATACATTGTGTCCATGTCCCCAAAAAATGTTTTTGCTTTTTTTTTTTTTTTTTGGCCAGTCCTGGGCCTTGAACTCAGGGCCTGAGCACTGTCCTGGCTTCTTTTTGCTCAAGGCTAGCACTCTGCCCCTTGAGGCACAGCGCCACTTCTGGCCATTTTCTATATATGTGGTGCTGGGGAATTAAACCCAGGGCTTCATGTATACGAGGCAAGCAGTCTTGCCACTAGACCATATTCCCAGCCCCCCAAAAAATGTTGAGGGAAGGATGCTATGCTAGTTTTGCAAGAATGTAGAATGTAAGACTTACAAGGGTCTTGAAGACTTATAATCAGGTTTCAGATGAAGGCCTTGGAAGTCAGGCAGTAGCAGACAGTCTCTATAGACAGCAACACATAAAGCTATGAGAGTAAAGCTGAAGCTGCCCTGGAGAATTCAGGAAGTCAGAGACAGCAGAAACATGAGATGTCTGCCAGGGAGAGCCTCCTGCAGCAAGCAGAGCCCATCCTGGGTAGGAAAGTATGGGAGATTTTTTTCTTTGTCAGTCATGGGGCTTTAACTCAGAACCTGGGTGCTGTCTCTGAGTTCTTTTTGCTCAAGACAAGCACTCTCCCACTTGAGCACAGCTCCACTTCCAGCTTTTTCTGTGATTAATTAGAGTCTCACAGACGTTCTTACCTGGGCTGGCTTTGAACCATGATTCTCAGATCTCAGCCTAGTGTGTAGCTAGGATTAGTCATGAACCACCGGTGCCTAGCGTATGTGAGACTCTTATCTCCAATTATCCACCAGAAAGCTGAGAGAAGAGGTCAAATGGCAAAGCACCAGCCTTGAGCAAAAAAGGAAAGGGAAAATACCCCTCACGTGGTGATTTGAGAGGAGGTGTATACAGAAATCTACAGCTATAATGAGATATGCATGAGGCCCCTTCCTAGCTCTTAGGATTGGAAGAGTCCCTCTTGGGACCTGCTGGCCACTATACCCAGAAGAAGCCTTAGAAATAGTAATGGTCAACCATAACTCCAGGACAATGTTGGAGGAAGATCCTTAGCAAAATTTAGCTAGGGGCTGGGAATATGGCCTAGTGGCAAGAGTGCTTTCCTCGTATATAAGAAGCCCTGGGTTCAATTCCCCAGTACCACTTATATAGAAAACAGCAAGAAGTGTCGCTGTGGCTCAAGTGGCAGAGTGCTAGCCTTGAGCAAAAAAGAAGCCAGGGACAGTACTCAGGCCCTGAGTCCAAGCCCAGGACTGGCAAAAAAAAAAAAAAAAAAAGAATAAGATATTGTCTTTGGGGCTGGGGATATGGCCTAGTGGCAAGAGTGCTTGCCTCATATATGAGGCCCTGGGTTCAATTCCCCAGCACCACATATACAGAAAATGGCCAGAAGTGGCGCTGTGGCTCAAGTGGCAGAGTGCTAGCCTTGAGCAAAAAGAAGCCAGGGACAGTGCTCAGGCCCTGAGTCCAAAGCACAGGACTGGCCAAAAAAAAAAAAAAAATTTTAGCTAGATGTAGTGCTATGTGTTAGCAATAGCTCAGGATGTTGAGGTATCATATAGGATTAGGACATCAACTGGAAACCAACTTGGCAAGGCAAACATCTGGCAAGCAAGCACTCAAAAACAAGCTCTTTTTTTAAATCCCTAATCAAGCAGGCCCCGCCCCTCTATTCAGATTGGCTGAGCTCAGGTCCATCTGCAAAAGGGTGTAGCTTAATTAATAGGATATAAGTAAAATTCAAGGGGCTTAATTAAAGTGCTCAGGCAAAGGCTGTATATAACTGAAATGTAATTAACAAAGGCCAAGCCACCTGGCCAAAGCAGGAAGTTTTCAGAAAAACATTTCTCTCAAGATGAGCAGAAAGTAAGTGGACTACTTTTCTCACATTTACCTGCTCTTTGGCACCTTTTAATATATTGCTTCTCTCTACCTGCCTACCCCCATTTCAGAGCCACCTTCATAAATTGCTAACTTCTAAGTCTAATGCTCATGTTCCGGGTCTAATAGGTGGAGCGTGGCCTATTTTCAGTTGGGAAATCGTTTGGAATATAATTATTTCTGGAGATAAAAATAGGTCTCCTATTTGAGGAAGATGAATGTTATTATAGGAAGTTACCAATACACAGGGGCAGTATTCAATGTCTCCCTTAGAAATGTAGTGTAGCATGCATGGGTCTTTGGGTTCCTTCCCAGCAACACACACACACACACACACACACACACACACACACACACACACACACACACACACACACACACACACACACACACACACACACACACACACACACACACACTTACTTTTTAAAAAGGAAGAAGGGGCTGGGGATATGGCCTAGTGGCAAGAGTGCTTGCCTTGTATATATGAGGCCCTGGGTTCGATTCCCCAGCACCACATATACGGAAAACGGCCAGAAGGGGCGCTGTGGCTCAAGTGGCAGAGTGCTAGCCTTGAGCGGGAAGAAGCCAGGGACAGTGCTCAGGCCCTGAGTTCAAGGCCCAGGACTGGCCAAAAAAAATAAAAAATAAAAAAGGAAGAAAACTATACCTTTAAGTCTTAGGCTGCAAAACTACAGTAAGAGCCAATAAGAGAAAATAGTTGATAATTATTACATATCAATAAAACAATTAATTACTTACTGATAACCTTTTATGAAATTACACTCTATTGTTTACACATAGTAATGCATTAAACCAACGCCTATGGTTCATTTTCCATACGTTATTCATTTACTTTTCCTAAGACTTTTTCAACTGTGTAGTAGTAATTTCTTTTAACGTATGAGAAACTAAATTATAGTCGCACAAGTCCATAGTCTCATAAGCAATACACATAGATGGAAAGCCTACATTTTTTTGGCTCCCATCTTGCTCTGGTTGAAGTTGGGGCTAAGATTGTTTTTCCTTAGGCAAAGTTAAAAAAAAATCGAATTAAGATTTAAAATTGATTCAAAGATGCAAAAAAAGGTGGATCTTGCAACTTTATCTAAGTCTCCTAAACATTTTGCTACTTTTTACCTCCATTTTCCCTTTCTTAAAAACTCTTTTTAGAATAGAACATGTAGAATTGTGTAGATAGGGACTCTGTGTGTGTGTGTATCTTGGGACTTGAACTCAGGGCCTGGGTGCTTTCCCACTAGCTCTATCACTTGTGCTACAGCCACTTTTGGCTTTTTTTTTTTTTTTGGCCAGTTCTGGGGCTTGGACTCAGGGCCGGAGCACTGTCCCTGGCTTTTTTAATGGTTGAGTCTTATGGACTTTTCTGCCCAGGCTGGCTTTGAACTGAGGTCCTCGGATCTCAGCCTCCTGAATAGCTAGGATTATAAATGTGAGCCACCAATGCCTGGCTTAGGCAGGGACTTTAAGGGACAATCACCTGAGCTTTCAGTGAAGAGAAGCTGCTGCCCCTTTAATTACTGTTAATCATCCTGCAGACTTTGTTTCAGATGAAGGCCTCCAGAGAAAGCTTACATGGACATCCCCACAATTACCGGGAGCTTCTGAGTCTTCTTTGTGGTGACCTAAAGTTTGCTCATTATAATCTCACTATATTCCAGGCATACTGGCACACATATAACCCCGGCCACTTGGCAAATTGAGAGAAGAGGATCGCAAGTTTGAGAATGATGTTGTCTAGGAGGCCAGATTAATTTTTCTCCACTCATTAAAAACCTAAAAGGCAGGAGAGTGTTTAAGGTAGAGTAAGTTTATGTACGTGTATGAAAGGAAATCTATGAAAGCAGCAAGACTCTTTATTCGGACACTGGCTCCAAAGAGGAGTTCAATGGAGTCCTCTTGGAGGGCAATTATCATATACATCATTTATCCATTTTTGTTGGTGGGTTTTGCTTTGTTTGGGGAGGAAGCATTTATTTTTAATGTGTTTTTGTTGTTGTTGTTGTTGTTCTGGAACCAGGGCTTGAACTCAGAGCTTTGAAGTCTCACTCTGCTTTCTTGCTCACTACCGTCTTTCTACCATTTAAGCCATGCCTCTAGACTGGAAGTGGAGCTGTGGCTCAGGTGGTACAGCGCTAGCCTAGAGCAAAAGGAGCTCAGGGCCAGTGCCCCGAGTTCAAGCCCCAGGACCAACAAAAAACAAAAAAACAAAAAGTCGAGGAGTCTCAGGGATTTTCCGGTACAGGCTGGCTCCAAAACCCACCCTCAGATGGAGTAGGTTAGGATTACAGGCATAAACTCTAGCTGCTGCCTGATTCCTAGTTATTTAATCCCATCAAGTTGACAATCAAAATTGATCCTCTGAGCTGGGCAAAAAGGCTGAGAGGTTGTAGCCCTAAGTTCAAACCCTCGTACCAGCCCAAAACAAAACAAAAAAATGTTTAAGTGGAGTAACCCTCGTTTTAAATATTACATTCCCCACGTTTCATCTCCGTACTGAATAGCGGCATTCCACAGCCGCCATGCCCCTCAGTGTCCCAGCGTACGGCCTGGTTCTCCTCAACTGGACTGCTTAGGGTTCAATCAAAGCCAGCCGCTCTCGGCAAACCGTACTGCCCGCGGTGACTGCATCTGCGGCAACTTCAGCACTCTGCAGCTTCAGCTCTCCATTCTTTTCTCTCTGTCACCTCTTGAGGGCTGAGAGCGACTTCGCTTTACCCCTTTACCTCTCTACTCACCCAGCCCCAGCCCCGGTGCAGAGCGGAAGGATCTCAAGTAAGCTTGCACGGACACCCCGTCGGTGCCTGGAACCTTCCTCCCGCTCGGCGCCGCGGGTCACGTGGCTTCTCCGGTGACCGCATGGTGCTACTGGGAGTGGACGGGGCCTCCGGGGGCCTTGTGGGGACTGCAGTCCCGGGGAGGAGGGCCGGCACGCCTCTCACGCGCGCGGTTCCGTCCGAGAGGCCCCGAGACGACGGCCCACTCAGGACGAGGCCTCGGGTCCTCCGGAGGAGTCGGGAGTCTCGGGTTCCTAAGTCCGCGGGGGCCGGGCCGACGACGAAGCGCACGGGTGGGGCCTAGGACGCCCCTCCCGGCCCCACCCGGCCCCACCTGACCCGCAGGGCGCGGGGCGGGAGGCCTAGGACGCCCCCCTCGGCCTCACCGCCGCGCCGCGCCGCCCCGCCCGGCCCCACCTGCCCCGCGGGGCCGCGGGACGGCAGGCCGGTCCCCTTCAAAAGGCCGGGGCGCGCAGCCGAGAGCGCGGCGACCCGGGAAGAGGCGGCGCCCGCCCGCTCGGGAGCCTCCGATTGGCCGCCGGCGCCGCGTGGGACGCGGCGTCGTGACGTCACATCCGCCGGGCCGCCATCTTGTTCCCAGGGGCAGTTGGCGGAAGAGGCCGCCGCGCTCCGGGGCCGCCGGCTTCCCTTGTGCCCCGCTCACTCGCGGCGCCGCGTCTCGGGGCGGCGGGGCGTCCGCCGTCTCCCCCCGCGGCCCGTGCGTCGGCCGGCCTCCGCTCCCTCCCCGCCGCGCCGCCTCGCCCGGCCGCGGCCCGGCCCGGGCGGGCCCGCTCCCCGGCCGGCGCCCCATGGAGTAGGCTCCCGGACCGTTGTCCCGGCGAGCGAGCGAGCGAGCGCCGAGCGCGGCCCCCTCCCTCCTTCCCTCCGCCTCCCGCCGCGCCATGGCCAACAACAGCCCGGCGCTGACGGGCAACTCGCAGCCGCAGCACCAGGCGGCGGCGGCCGCGGCCCAGCAGCAGCAGCCGGGCGGCGGCGGCGGGGCCGCCAAGCCCGCGGCCTCGGGCAAGCAGGGCAACGTGCTGCCGCTGTGGGGCAACGAGAAGACGATGAACCTCAACCCCATGATCCTCACCAACATCCTCTCCTCGCCCTACTTCAAGGTGCAGCTCTACGAGCTCAAGACCTACCACGAGGTGGTGGACGAGATCTACTTCAAGGTGCGTGGCGCCGGGGGGCCGGGGTGGGGGGAGGCCTGAGGGGATCCGGGGGGGAGGCAGGGGCACCGAGAGGAGGGGCCGGGCGGCCCCGCCGCGGCCGGGCTTCGGCCCCGGGGGGAGTGGGCGCGGGGAACATCCCGTTCACGCGCTCTCGGCGCCCCGCGCCCTCGGCCCGGGCCCGGGCGTGCGGGGACTCGGGGTGTCGGCCTCGTGTTGTTTTGGTACTCTCCACTCCAGACGGAGAACCGGTCAGGGCCGCGTGTGTGTGTGCGTGTGCGCGCGCGCGCGCGGGGCGAGGAGGTGCACACCAGGCCTGGAAATCTCCCCCCAGCAGGAAGGCAGGAGTAGGGGCTCCCAGCCAGCCCAGCCCCGCCTCCCCCGTGTGCCTCGGGCACCCCGCGAGTTCCCTGGGCCCTGGGCTCCCGCGGCCGGCGGAGCCGGGGAGCCCCCCGCCCCCCGACGCCTCCTCCCTGCGCGCTCGTCTCAGTTCTTGTTTCGTTAGCAGGATTGTCTCAGTCTCTCAGCGAGGCTCGGAGCAGCCCAGGGTCGCAGGTAGAGGTATGCACTATTAATCATGCTCAATCGCCATAAATGCATATTTCCCTGGTTACGCGAACGGCTAGGTTTTTTTTGGGGGGGGGGGACCAGTGGTTTTGGTCGTCACTGACTTAAGCTTCCCTCCGCTTCCTTGCAAATTACGTAATTTAAAAAATAACTTCCGGGCCTCCAAAATTAGTTTACATTTTAACGAATGTTAATAACAGCTCAGGGTTCTTAAACATTTTAAACTACTAGAACATCAAGTGCACAGCCTATTTTGTCTGTACAGACACTTTTAAAAAAAACCCTCAAAAACAGACCATGTATTTTTCTGTCATCTAAATATATGTGTGGAGGTGTTAATAAAAGGACATTATTCTCTTTTTTTTGTCTGCTATCTTTTCCAGTTAATTGCTTAGTTTATTGAAAAGTTTTAAGATGTTACTTTAAGATGTTTAGTTCTTATAAAAAGCATCTGGACGAATACAGTTTCACTTTGGGTATATAACAAATTTGGCCTTAGTTTACAAGAGTGTAGTAGGTTTAACTGTAACAATATGTATTAGTTTTAGCTTTTTAAAGGCAAGATCTTTCAGCATGGATACAGTGTGGCACATAGTAACTAGTCTAACTTTGAATAGGTGAGAATTGGGTTCCTGCACTTTTCATATAGGCCATCTTAAAAACTAGGTAAATGTCCATCTTGTAGAAGAGTCTTGTTTTCTCAGTTTAGTTTCAAGTGTTTTCAAACAACATAAGGAAGACCCAAGTCTTGTTAAGGTATTTGGATCAAATAATCATTGACATACATAAGTTTGTAAAATTTTTGCCCATCTGATTTCCTTATACTGTACCCACTCATTGTCTTAACCTTTAAGGAATTGAAACATCTTTGCACAGCAAATCCAGGAAGTAAGCAGTAAAGCGCAGGAGTGGAGCAACACAGTGTAGTGCTTAAAATGTAAATGCAAACTTTTCTGTCTAAATTATTGAGGACTACAACATTTTCATGTATAAGTGGAAAGATACTTTCAGGAATATGCACAGAAAAAACTGGATTTAAGAAACAAAGTTCTGTGGCTGGGAATATGGCCTAGTGGCAAGAGTGCTCACCTCGCATACATGAAGACCTGGGTTCGATTCCTCGGCACCTCATATATAGAAAAGGCCAGAAGTGGTCCTATGGCTCAAGTGGTAGAGTGCTAGCCTTGAGCAGAAAGAAGCCAGAGACAGTGCTCAGGCCCTGAGTTCAAGACCCAGGACTGGCAAACAACAAAGTTCTGATGGGTTTCTTTTATATTTAAAGATGTTTTGTATGGTTTCATAAAGATAATGCTCTTTCTTTGGTTAAGTATATTAATGCTTATTCATACTTAGTTTCTTATAGTTTATGTTTTAGGAAAAGTCGTATTGGTTTGCATAATTAGTCTTTAACAATGAGTTAAAACTAGGATGAACTTAAAGCTGGGCCCCAAGTGGCTCACACTCTCATCCTAGGTACTCAGGAGGCTGAGGTCTGAGGAGCAGACCTCTGTGGAGGCCAGCCCAAGCAAGAAAGTCTGTGAGATTCTTGTCTCCAATTAATCACCAAAAAGCCAGAAATGGAGAAATGGAGCTGTGGTTCAAGTAGTAGAGCATTAATGGTGAGCAAAAAAAGGTCAGAGATAGTGCCCAGCCCTGAGTTTAAGCTGCAGGACTGGCACCAAAAAACCAAAACAAAAACTTGATCCTAGTTAAAATTATAAAACTAGAAATTCTATAATTCTGTATCACAGTAACCTTTTACAATTCTTGAAAACTTTTTGAAGGATTCTGGGGATCTAATCCAGGGCTTTGAGCATGCTAAGGCAAGCATACTACCACTAAGCTACATCCTCAGTCATAGGAAACTTCGTTCAAGTTATTTCTTCTTACTGTATAATATAGATTTAAAATTCATCATAAAATTGCACCATTCAGGTTATTTTGAAGATACTTTTCAAGCTAATGCTTAAGCTTTAGGAATACTTCTTACTTGGAATTGGAAAGCTTAAGTTTATTTTACAATGTAAATCTTTAGGTGATTTGTAAGAAGTACAGATTTCCTGATTCTCACATGTGTAGATAGGAAGGGGCTGTTTTTAAAGCTCGTTTAGTAGGACTTGTGCTCTGCAAACTTTTGAAGGTTTTGTTAAATGCTAGTAGTTTTGTTTTCTTTCAATGTCTATGCAATTTTTCCAAAGATGATTTACACGCTTAATGTAAGTGAATAATAATTACTCAAAATACCAAAATAGTTTTGGGGAAACTGCTCTATTAAGAATTTGAGATTACCTTAATCCGACTTAAAAAGTTCAAAGTGTGAATGTTTGTTGTGTTCCTCTTTTCTATTTTCAGGTCACACATGTTGAGCCCTGGGAGAAAGGAAGCAGAAAAACAGCTGGCCAGACGGGGATGTGCGGAGGGGTAAGTAGAAGTACGTGCATTTTTTCAGTTCTTCTGTCTGATAACTAAGTTTATTGGAAAACTAAGCCTCATTACACAGTCAAGTGACAATTGATTTGTAGATCTTAGACCTTCTTAAGAATGTAAAATCAGTTTTCCAGTGAATAGTCAGAATTGTCTTTCATGTTTCACTCTTAGGGATTGTGGCTTCCTATTACCTAACAGGATTGGCCGGGCCTGGGTATGAGGTACCTGTTAATTGTTTTCCTTTTTTAACTGCTTCCCCTGAAGGTTCGAGGTGTTGGAACAGGAGGAATTGTTTCTACAGCTTTTTGCCTGTTGTACAAATTATTTACTTTGAAGTTAACTCGGAAGCAAGTGATGGGTCTTATAACACATACAGACTCTCCATATATTAGAGCCCTTGGATTTATGTACATAAGGTATGCATGGTATTTATTTACCTTTCGAATTACTAACTTCATTTTGATTCACATAAGCATAATAAGTGTTTCATCTTCCAGGTATACGCAGCCCCCTACAGACCTGTGGGACTGGTTTGAGTCTTTCCTTGATGATGAAGAGGTATGTCAGCAAGGGTAATAATTAGTTTTTTTCTGATTACTTTCATACTTTTGTTTACTAGAGTTTTAGTGTTTTCTAGAATGTTCTGTAAACTCCAATTATACTTCCTGAGTTATTGTCTTTTTGCTAAGACTTGGTGGCATTCTCACATCTTAGGTTAAATTTTTAAACTATTTTCAATTACTTAAATGTGTATTACTAATTACCAAATTTTTTCTCTGCATTTTCTGTTCTGTGCATTCTATCGATCCTAACTTGTACAGTTGATTGTAAGTTTTTAAAGAGGGCCCTGCTGCAGAGTTAGGTTGTACGGGACTTACACACAGATTACCTGTGGATCCAAATGCTAGTATCCATTTGCATAAAAGTGCACACTTAGGGAGATTGTTGTGAATTAGGCTAAGAATTTAGAGGAGTTAGTCAAGATGACAAAATAGTTTTAATTCTAGCTTTTTTTATTTCCTTTTTTTTAAAAAAAAAAAATACTTGTTTAACAGGTTGGCAAATGCATGGGTTTTATGCCCAGCACTGCCAAACAAACAAAAACCTGAAAGAACATTAAGAAGTTAATAGCTTGGATTTTTAAAGATTTTAAATCTAGTTTGCCACCCTGAGACTCAGAAAAGAAAGTTTACTTCAGAAAGCTGTATTTACTAGGTCAGATTTAAAGCATTCGTGTTTTAATTTGTTTACATAGTTAATTCTAAAATATGTACAGTGTATATCTAGTTCCCACTTTTTTGTGTGTGTGTGTGCTGGTACTGGTACCAGGCCTTAACTTAGACACACTGCTCAGCTTCCTTGCTCACAGCTGGTGCTCTACTACTTGCACCATGCCTCCAGTTTGGTATTTTTGCTGGTCCATTGGAGATGGAGTCTCTCTGATTTTCTGCCCTTTTTGGCTTCAAACCCCGATACCCCAGGTCTTAGCTTCCTAAATTGCTACTACAGATATGAGCCACTGGTTCTTGGCTTCTCCCATATTTTAAGGATCATAAAGCAAGGTTAAAATTCAAAAAGATTTTGTTGAATTATAAAAAGTTTGAATGGAAAGGTCTTGCTTTCATTATTGCACCCCTACAATATTTTCATTTAGACATTATTATTTTTCTCTACCCCTTTTTTTCCCTCCCCTTTTTGCACTATTTACTGATCAGTTTAATAACTCAGAAGATTCAAAAACTGTTCTAGGTGATAACCATAGTCATTAAAGCTTTTTTCTTCTTCAGATGCGTGTATTTACTGAAGAACTTTCTGTCTTCAAAAAAAGCATGTCCCTCTTTATAATTGTTACATTAGGTTTGTTTCTCAATGCTTCTCATTAATCTGTTGTTTACAAACCTGAGGTCCTCTATTTAAGCTAACTCATGTTTTCTTCTTTAGATATCTGCAGCGATTATATTTGGAAATACTGTATATCTGAACACTTAAATGTGTGTGAGTGCAAGCAGTTTTACCTTTAGCTCTTGTTTTCCTGTTTAGATAACACATCTCACTTTCCTTGTGTGCTTGCACTATAGGTTTGGGACTGACAATAGCTGACTAACATGTCCTGAGCTGTGAGAGGGCATAGCAAGAAGGCCTTCATGCGGTAATGACCCTTTTCAGAGACAATGGTCATCATGGATTATGCGTTTCCAATTATTTGTTCATTTATTTTTTTTCTACATAACTTTAAATTAGAAACCTCACTGCTTCATGGCAGTTGGTTTGCTATTGCTTCCAGTTTTCTTAGGGCTTCATTTTGTATTGCAGCTATTAAGAAGATAACTTTTAGCCAAGAGTTATCTGAAGTAGTATTACATATGTAGCTAGGTTACATTACTAGGTATAATGTATGCAGGCATGTCCACAGAAAGATACTCTTAGTAAGTATGTGGAATGGAAATTTAAGTTAGTTGTTCCTCAGAGTCGTTAGTCGTGTAAGAGGTTTTTCATATTCTTAACTGAGTAAAGATCGGTTCCCTTTTTATGCCCATGAGACTGCAGGGTTTGTTCTTGCCTGCATGTACACACTAAGCCCAGATATTTCTCTTATCATTCATTACTAGAATAGGATGCAAAAATTGAAACTTTTCTGTTAGAAGTTTTGTATACTTGAGATTCCAAAGATGGTAAATGTTTTAGGGTTCACCTCTACGCTGGAGTCAGCTTTTTTTGACGGTTAGGGTGTCTTTTGTGTTTCATAGGACCTAGACGTGAAGGCTGGTGGAGGCTGTGTAATGACCATTGGAGAAATGCTTCGATCTTTTCTCACAAAACTGGAGTGGTTTTCCACTTTGTTTCCAAGAATTCCTGTTCCAGTTCAGAAGAACATTGATCAACAGATTAAAACTCGACCGAGGAAAATCAAGAAAGATGGAAAAGAAGCTGCTGAGGAAATAGACAGACATGTTGAGCGCAGACGTTCAAGGTAATAGGACAAACTATGTTTTGGATTTTTGAAACTACACTCTACACAAGGTGGTTCTTGGAAATTGATAGTAAGCTCTTAAGAGGGTGCATGTGTGCCAGTACTATGACTCGACGGTGGTGCTCTTGACCGTCTCCAGCTTTTTCAGTACAGTTGGTGCTCTGCTACTTGGGCCACACCTTCAGTTCTATCCTTTTGTTGGAGATTTTAAAAAGCCTCTGAGATTTGTCTGCCAGGGTTGGCTTCAAACTACAATCCTCACCCTCCTGTGTAGCTAAGATTACAGGTGTGAGCCACTGGCGCCTGGCTTGGCCCTTAGCTTTTTTGCTCAGGGTTAGCGCTTTACCACTTGAGTCACAGCTCCGCTTCTGGCTTTGGGGGAGGAGTTAATTGGAGATAAGAATTTCACAGACTTTGTTGCCTGGCTGTTTTCCACCTATAATCCTCAGATCTCACCTCCCAAGTAGCTAGGATCACAGGCGTGAGCCACTGTCACACGGCTTACTTTCTTTTCCTATGGGGAGACAAACCCAAGGATTTATATACGAGGAAGCACTCTACCAACTGAACTATACTTGCAACTGAGGGTTTAATTGTTCCTGACTGTATGTAAGCTAGGACTTGCACAATGCTAATGAAATTTTTGTTTTGTTTTGTTTTTGTTGCCAGTCCTGGAGCGTGGACTCAGGGCCTGAGCACTGTCCCTGGCTTCTTTTTGCTCAAGGCTAGCACTCTACCTCTTGAGCCACAGCGCCCCTTCTGGCCGTTTTCTGTATATGTGGTTCTAAGGAATTGAACCCAGAGCTTCATGTATACGAGGCGAGCACTTTACCAATAGGCCATATTCACAGCCATAATGAAATTTTTGTAATGTGTTTGGGTGGGTTTTAGAGGAAGGGGCTTAGGGGGCATTGCATGGTGTTGGGAAGTCAACCCAGTGCATTGAGCTATATCCCCCAGCTCCTTAAAATGTTTTATTTGTTGATATTTTCTTATTCCCCCTTTCTTAGATCTCCAAGGAGATCACTGAGTCCACGGAGGTCCCCAAGAAGATCGAGAAGTAGAAGTCATCATCGGGAGGGCCATGGGTCTTCTAGTTTTGACAGAGAATTAGAAAGAGAGAAAGAACGCCAGCGGCTAGAGCGGGAAGCCAAAGAAAGAGAGAAAGAAAGACGAAGATCCCGAAGTATTGATCGGGGGTTGGATCGCAGGCATAGCAGGAGTAGGGAAAGGCATAGGAGCCGCAGTCGGAGTCGTGACAGGAAAGGGGACAGAAGAGACAGGGATCGGGAAAGAGAGAAGGAAAATGAGAGAGGGAGGAGACGAGATCGAGACTATGATAAGGAAAGAGGTAATGACCGAGAAAAGGAAAGGGACCGGTCCAGAGAACGCTCCAAGGAACGGAGAAGTAGGGGGGAAGTAGAAGAGAAGAAACATAAAGAAGACAAAGATGATAGGCGGCATAGAGAGGACAAAAAAGATTCCAAGAAAGAAAGGAAACACAGTAGAAGTAGAAGCAGAGAGAGGAAACACCGAAGTCGGAGTCGAAGTAGAAATGCAGGGAAGCGAAGCAGAAGCAGGAGCAAAGAGAGATCAAGTAAGCACAAAAATGAAAGCAAAGAAAAATCAAATAAACGAAGTAGAAGTGGCAGTCAAGGAAGAACTGACAGTATTGAGAAAAAAAAACAACATAGTCCCAGCAAAGAGAAATCTAGAAAGCGTAGCAGAAGCAAAGAACGTTCCCACAAACGAGATCACGATAGTAAGGACCAGCCAGACAAGCGCGATCGGAGGAGCCAAAGTCTAGAACAAGAGAGCCACGAAAAGCCACAGAAAAACAAAGATGAGACTGTGTGAAAATTTTTGTAAAAGTGGATCACATTGAATCCTATCAACATTTGATTAAATCTGCTTCCCCTTCCCCCCCCCCCCCCAGTTGAAATTGTGCAGTAGTTAAACTCTTGAAGCTCCCTGTAGGCTGCATTTTCGTTTCTTCATTTCGTGTAGGGAAGTGCCTTTGTAATCCCCATTCATTGCATTGACATTTTCATCCAATTGTTCAGTTGATGATACATGATGCACAGAATGTTCTTGCATTTTTATTGTTTGGTTTCTTTTTTTAAGATGTACAGTCTGTACATAAGTCCTGAAAATGTTTTTAATTCCTTTAGGCATGGTTGCCATGTTGGTTAAATTTATATAAGGCAATAAACTGCCGCTACTTAATATTTCTTTTTGGTAGGTGTGGGATTATGGTGGTGTGCTGAAGTTAGCATGGCTGTGCTTTCCTAATAGAATGCTGAAGACTTGGGGATGGATCTTGGATGTCTCATAGGAGCGCTGTGCTTTCGGTGTACGTGAAGGCAACAGCTGTATGCTTCACATTCTTGTCCATTGTATATTATCTTGAAAGGCTCTTGTTAATATGTTGTACTTAATATTCTCCACAGTTAACCTTAGAGAGAATTTATATGAAGCTAGTTTCTGATGCAGAAGTTTAAATTAGGCTGTGATTGGATCAAGTCCTTTTAGCATTCTACCTCAAAGGGACATTTAGTATGCCTAAAACTTACTCACTTAGTTTTCCTTTTTTATTTGAAAACCTACATGACATGTAACCTTTTTTTCTTTGAATTCTTTCAGATTTTTAAAAGTACTATATTAAAGAAAAAATGTCTAAAGCCTAGCATTCTTGGAGCAACCCTATACTAATATGTAATTGGGAGAGGGTGGGGCAGATAAGTAGAAAAACAGTCCAGCCTCACGCTTCCAAAACATTTTTATAAGTGGAAGATAATTAAATTATGAAACAGCTTGATAAAAGCATTCTTTTTTAAAATTCAACTTTTTTTATTGATAATGGATATTGCTGTTTTGAGTTTTTAAACAATCTAGAACAATATTAAAAGTAATGCTGTGCTGCATTATTTAAGACTATCAGCAAATTGATAGATTGTTCTTATGACTTGTATTCTGAGAACTATCATGAGTGGAATAAATACTGGATTGAATCCTTATTGTGGGTGTTGGCTTTTCCCCCATTTGTTAACTTTTTTTTTAAATTTTCTGTAAAGTCACCCTGTGTGGAGAGAGAACCTTGGCTATAGATGAAAGTGAATTTTAGACATTTCAGATTGGGTACTCTTAATAGCAGGTACCTTTGTCAGAGATGTTTTGTCAGTCATTGGGGTGAGTGATCTGATTAATAGTTCCATGTTAAAGGTGCTTATTGATATTCTCTTGGAGTGTATGTTAGTATTTATTATCTGGGCTTGAAGGAAGTTTTTATAGTCAGTTATTTTTAAAACAAGCCCAGAGTGATGAGTTCCATCAGTGGCAGGACTGAAAGTAAGCTTTGCTGACGATAGAGTGGTGTTTCTGTACCAACATGTATTTTAACCCAGTGATACTCGCCAACTCATGGCACTCAGAAGCCACTTTGCAGAACTACATGGAGCCAATTGTCCTTCAGAACATGGGCTTAACATTTGTACCTAATTAAGTTTAAGAAGAAATCTCATTAAATGAACAAGTTCCTCCATAAAAATGCTGTTTGTTTTTTTGAAGAAGATTCAGTGATGTTTGAATTGACCAAGTGATTTAACCATATATGCAGACAGACAAGTGGTTAAAAAAAACTATGGATAAGGCAGTAAGGGAGAGGGGTATTTGGATTCTTTTTCATTTTTTTAGTCGACAGTCTCACTAACTCAGGAAGGCCTATCCTGCCTTCACTTCCTCACGGCTGAGGTTACAGGCATGTGCCAGCATCCCCAGTGCAGTGCGAGCGTTTTAAAATGGGTTCTTGGTCTTTTTGTTTCTGCCATGCTGAGGATTGAAGCAAGGCCTACACGGGATGGGTGAGTATGTTGCCTCTGAGGAATCTGCATTTAGCATGCCTAAATGTGCTACTCCTTTGAGTGCAGTACTGCTTGAGATGGTGAATTGGGAATTTGAATGATTTGGAGGAGATTCAGAGTATTTCAAGATGAAGCTGGACTCCGTTGGCTCACACATAGAATCCTAACCACACACTAAGATCCGAGGTTTGAGTTTCAAAACCAGCCCGCGCAGGCAAATCCGCAAGACTTCAGTTAACCAGCAAAAGGCTGGGGGGGAGGGGGAGGCGGGGACGGGTGCAGGTAGCTGAGCACCAGCTGTGAGTGGAAAAAGCCAAGTACAAACTCCAGGCTTTGAGTTCAAGCCCCAGTACTGGCACACACAAATGAGGTGTAAGTGCTATCACAGTAAGTTACTTAGTTTTTGGTGGTTTTGGTTTGAACTCCAGGCCTTGCACTTACTAGGCGAGCAGTATGCTAAGTTTCTCCTAGTCCTTTTATGTGCTCTTTTGTCAGTCAGAGTACCTATTGCATAATCATGCAGGTGTAACATATTCACGTGTGTAGGAGGGTGCTATTTCAGCTCACTGAACAAAGGAATTGTGCTTGTTCAAGTTGAGCAGCTGACCCAGTGCATTGCAAGGGTTGGGAAAGTAAAACTGCAAGGAAACTCATGTGATCCATCAGCAAGTACCTTCCCTAGCTCTTGTTCTGTGTGAATTACTTAGCTAATTGGCTCAGTGTCAGCAGCACATGCACGTACACACAAACACAGATACAAATTCCATCAGTTCTAAACCCCTAACATCTGAAATTATCTGAAGACAAATGGCACTTAGAGCAGATGCAAAGTCTTCTTGTCCTCATAAGACAAGTCACCAGAGTCCTAGATACCCAGCAGTGCCAGTGAAAGTCATTTCCTGAATGGAATATCTGATCCTTAGGAGGAAAATTGAGTTATGCCAAACCTTGTTCAGGTATTTGTGAACACACCAGTTGGCTTTTAAAATTTTTATGGGTGGGAGTGGGTGGGTGGTAGGGTTCCAAACCCACTCTTCATGGCCCCGCTTTGTGATTCTGGAACTCGGATCTTGATCTTCCCTTTGCCATCTGAGAGGCAAGCTTTCCAGTAGTTCTGCCAGGTGGAGAAGCCAGCAGGACAGTCCAGGCCGTCCAGCAAGTTTCAGTGGCATCTCACTGATGGAAGCTCTCAGCAAATTCTCCCTGCCAGCTTCCCAGGAGGCCTTGCTGTGCCCCAGCTGGCAGCTTCCTGGGGAGTCAGCGGCACTGCACTTGGAGTGGGCTCCTTGTTTAGCTGACAATCCCTCTCTCCTCCACGCTCATTCTCCAGCACCCTTCAGGATCTCATTCTCCCCATCAAAGTTTTTCAAAGACCCTCTTCCAAATTTGTGTCACGTTGAGTACTCACTATGTCTATATTTGAACCCTGTTACTAATTATTTTTTTTTCCAGTCCTGGGGCTTGAACCCAGGGTCTGGGCATTGTCCTTGAGCTTCTTTTGCTCAAGGCTAGCACTCTACCACTTGAGCCATAGCGTTACTTCTGGCCTTTCTGTGTATGTGGTACTGAAGAATCGAACTCAGGGCTTCATGCATGCGAGGCAAGCACTCTACCACTAAGCCACATTCCCAGCCCCTGATTACTAATTCTTTACATCAAACTTTCCTCCTTGAAATTACTGTGTTCTATGTCCTGCCTGGGTCCTGAGTAATGTCTGTTGATGCCCATTATCTAGGCCCCACCTCACTAAGCTGGTGACTTCTGATGTAAAGGTTAGCCTAATACGTTTACTGGAAATTATTTAAATGAATTACACTGGCTTTCTTCAGACTTTTAATTGGGAAATAAGAATTGAAGAATGGAGATGTGGCTCAAATAGTAAAGCTTGCCAGCCTAGCAAGCATGAAGCCTTGATTTCAAATCCCAGCAGCACTCGGGGCTGGGAATATGGCCTAGTGGTAGAGTGCTTGCCTTGTCTACATGAAATCCTGGGTTCAATTCCCCAGCACCACATATATAGGAAAAGCCGAAGTGGTGCTGTGGCTCAAGTGGCAGAGTGCTAGCCTTGAGCAAAAAGAAGCCAGAGACAATGCTCAGGCCCTGAGTTCAAGCCCCAGGACTGGCAAAAACAAAAATCCCAGCACTTACAAAAACAAAGAAACAACAAAAACAAGTGTCAAACTGTTTTGCTGGATGTTGGTAGTGCACAACTGTAATCTTAGCTATCCAAAAAGCTGACCCAGAGAACAGCAGTTTGAAGCCAGTCTTAATAAGACTGGGAGACTCCATCTTCAAAATAACCAGCTAAAAGCTAAGCTGCAGGCATGGTAGAGCAGATTTGCCTAGCAAGCAAAAGTTCAAGCTACCACAAGAAAGAAAGAAAGAAAGAAAGAAAAGAAAGAAAGAAAGAAAGAAAGAAAGAAAGAAGAGAAAGAAAGAAAGAAGAAAAGAAAAGGAAGGAAGGAAGGAAGGAAAAGAAAGAAAGGAATAAAGAAAGAAAGAGAAGGAAAGAAGAAATGCCCAGTCCTTAAAAGACGGTGCCAGACTCGCACCCTCCTCATGTAAGGTTTTACGGACTGTCATAAAAACCAGACACCAGTGGCTCAGACTTGTAATTCTAGCTACTTAGGAGGCTGAGGTTTGAGGACTGTGGTTCCTGAAAGCCAGCCCAGGCAAGACTCCACTAAATTACCCCTGCCCCCACCCCCCAAAAAAAAGCCAGAAGTGTAGCTATGGCTCAAATGGTCCAGCAACAGAAGCTCAGGGACAGCACCCAGGCCCAGGCTCTGAGTTCAAGCCTCAGGAATGGCACCAAAGAAAGAAAAGAAAAAAAAGAAGGAGGGGGCGGAGGAGGAGGCGAAGGGGACAGCAATGCCGCCTTGCTTCCTGCTGGTTATCTAGTCATTTTCCAGTATGGCCAATGTATGCCCTTGCGATTTCTCTTTTCCCTGGGAAGGCCTGAGTTCCTTTTCCTTGGAACCAGGACCCCACCCCTGGTTTGTTTGATTATAATCCTGGGGGGATCTCAATCCTTCTCGATCTCAATCTCTGTCTTTCTCTTCGTGGGATCAAATCCACAGCCTCACACACACTAAGCACCTACTCTACCACTGAGCAAAATCCCCAGCCCCTAAGCAACTCTTACCCCCCCCCTCCTGGTTCAATGGACATTTCCTATCTCAATCGATAACGTCCCCTACCCCGCCATACTCAGTCTCCCTCCACACAAAGTAGAAAGTCTCCCAATTTCCTCCCTCCTTTTCCCCAGGGTTCAAGTTTGTTTTAAGTCACATCTAGTTTTCCTCCATATCTCCCTCTCTCCCTCCCGTCCCCATCTCTCTGTAAAGTGTTCCAAATTGAGCCCATCTACCTGTGTGTGTACCAGATCACTTCATTCATCCACTCGTGCCTGGAGCTGTGACGTGATCGCTGCAAGTCTACTTTGAACCCAGAAGAGGGCCTCGGCCCAGAGAGAGCCGACTTAGTAACACGAGGAAACTGGGTCTCCACGACTCCCAGGAGTGAAACGGGCATGTTGCACCTCCACTGCTTTACACAGCAAAACTCAGCCTCCGGTGGCTCACACCTGCAAGCCCAGCTACTCAGAGGCTGAGATCTGAGGACTGTGGTTTGAAGCCAGCCCAGGCAGGAAAACCCATGAGACTCTTCTCTCCAATCAATCACAGAAAAAACCAGAAGTGGTGCTGTGGTTCATTAAGTGGTAGAGTGCTAGCCTTGAGCAAAAAGGAGCTCAGGGACAGTGCTCAGCACAGAGTTCAAGCCCAGGACTAGCAAAAAAAAAAACACAAAAAAAAAAAGTGCAGTTGTTATAAAGTTTCTGTCACTCTCAGCAAAACTTAGTATAACTAATTACAGATTTGATGTTTAGAGTTGGACAGCAAATAACAATCTAATTGTATATAGTATCATTCTAGATCCTTTCATTATCATATTATATCTATCTTTATATATATATATATATATATATTTAAATCTCCAATTTTTTTTTTTTTTGCCAGTCCTGGGGCTTGAACTCAGGGCTTGAGCACTGCCCCTGAGCCTTGTTATGCTCAAGGCTAGCATTTGAGCCACAGCACCACTTGTGTCTTTTTCTAAGTAGTTTATTGGAGATAAGAGTTGTATGAACTTTCCTGCCTGGGTTGGCTTAGAACTTTGATCCTCAGAACTCCTGAGTAACTAGGATTATTGTCTGCAATCTTCTTTTGGCCTTTGTGTCACTGGTTGATTTTCTTTTCTGAGGGGGAAGTATCAAAGCAGGTGCTCACACTGTCTAGGCAAATGCTCTACCTTGAACGAAATCCCCAACTCCTATATTTCTGGTTAATCTTTTTATTTCCCCTCTTTTTAAAATAGTTATTAAATGGTTCTCCAAAGGAGTTACAATTCCATAGACAGGCTATGAGTTCAATGGTTCTCGGTCAATGTCAATCCTTCCTTCATTCTCCCTCCTTAGTGGTTAATATTCTTAGCATCACCCCGTTAGCACACTAATAATGTTGAAACAGACACATATTGACTGTTTAAAATTTTTCTGGAAGAATTTCAGGCGGTGAGTAATTCTAATAATTTCAAAACAATAAATTTGGCCAGACACTGTGATAATCCTATAGCCTAGAATCCTAGCTTCTTAGGAGGCTGAGATCGTGTTTCAAAACCAGCCCAGGAAGAAAAGGCTGTGAGACTCTTATTTCCAATAAGTCACAGTAAAGAAG
Source organism: Perognathus longimembris pacificus (assembly GCF_023159225.1). Classification (NCBI taxonomy): domain Eukaryota; kingdom Metazoa; phylum Chordata; class Mammalia; order Rodentia; family Heteromyidae; genus Perognathus; species Perognathus longimembris. The sequence continues at coordinate 13,644,225 of NC_063175.1, read as the reverse complement.
TAGAGCTGTTGTTCAACAGGGAGGGAGGGAAGGAGGGAGGAAGGGAGGGAAGGAGGCTATACTTTCTTGTTTAAATCACCCTTGCACTTTTGTTGAAAACCAATTAACTGTCTATACAAGTGTGGGCCTATTGTTTTTATCTGTTCCATTGACCTTTATTTCTCTATCTTAATGCCAATACAACCAATCTTCAGTTGTACTGTTGTTTGTTTATACTGAGAATTGAACCCAGGCTCTCACACTTGCTAGGTAAGTACTCTACCACTTGATTCACACCTCAGTCCTGATCTTGCCTTAATTATGATACCTTTATAATAAAGCAGGAGAGAGTAAACATAATCACTTTTACCATTTCTTGGTTGAAAGCAGAGATCAGATTGGCAAATTTGAAACTCAACCATTTCATACATGTGTGATTTCAGATAAGTACTTATTTATGTATTTATTTTAAGAATTAGATACTAGGTCAAGTGCTGGTGGCTCAGACCAGTAATCCAAATTACTCAGGGGGTCGAGATCTGAGGATTACAGTCCTAAACTAGCGAAGGGGAGGAGGGGCTGGGGATATGGCCTAGTGGCAAGATTGCTTGCCCCATATACATGAGGCCCTGGGTTCAATTCCCCAGCACCACATATATAGAAAATGGCCAGAAGTGGCGCTGTGACTCAAGTGGCAGAGTGCTAGCCTTGAGCAAAAAGAAGCCAGGGACAGTGCTCAGGCCCTGAGTCCAACGCCCAGGACTGGCAAAAACAAAAAAAACTAGCCAGGGGAGTAAAGTCCACGAGCCTCTTATCTCCAATTAACCACCAAAAAGCTGAAAGTATAGCTGCAGTTCTAGTGGTAAAGTACCAGCCTTTAGTGAAAAAGCTAAGGGACAGTGCCCATGCCAAGCTACTGTATTGGCACACACACACACACACACACACACACACACACACGTGCTTAGATTAAGTGCTAATTTCTATTTAGACTAAACTAGAATGGCTTTGGGAAAAGGTAATGGAACTGCAAGGTGGTGCTGGCAGTAAGAATGCCCAGTGCTTAGCAGGTCCTAAAGCTCAGCAACAACTTGCTGCCCACAGCAAAACGGATCCCCTCAGACCAAAATAACCACTCAAATAACAATGAAAAAACGAGCAAAACCGGCCAGGGTCTCAGAGTTTAAGATTCCACAGCACTAATAACTTTCTGTATAGCTTTGTCATTTTTTTTTTATTTAGGGAGATATATTTTACAAAAGAAAAGAATCACTATTTACACATTCCCTTGAAGCCAAGAGTACAGTTACTCTCTTAGCCCTCTTGGCATGGCTTTCTCCACCTCTCATTCCAGTCTTTGTAATAGCAATCTCCGCCTGTCTCTAAATGCCCCAGGCCAGGTAAGCTCCCAGTAAAGGGGGAGTGACTGCCGGGTCTGTTGCCGCCCACCTGCATTGCAGGCCCACAACCCATTGCCTTCAGAGCTGCCCTCCTGGGGGCCAAAGAGGAGAGGACCCTAGCTCTACTCTTCTGTGCCCAGTAGTTTTGTTATCTACAGGATGGCTGAAGGACAAGAGAAATGTCTGTCTTTGATTGGATTTAGCCTCATCTGCCTTAAAATGGTGAGTTCACTTTCACATTCATAATCTCTCTCTCTCTCTCTCTCTCTCTCTGCCTGTCTTTTTGAAGGGCTGAGGGGTGGAGGAGATAGAACTCAAAAAACTTTAGGGTCATACCCAAATCGTATGTTTCAATTTTAATGCAACAAGAAAAACAAGATGATCATTATACTTTAAAAACAAAGATTTTTGGAAAACAAAATCTGTCAGCAGCTTCTGACTTGGTTCAATAGGTAGACTCAAAGGGGGAAAATGAAGCAGTAATGTGAACTGCCTCTCCCCTCTAAATGCTCTTTGGATCCCTTTGTGGTGCATTTGTGAACTGGAAATGAGTTGTACAGAGAATGCTTGTGTGGATTGAAAGGCTGCTCATGTTCTGTATAGAAATAGGATTCACCCATTACTGTTCTCATTGTTATTCATCTCCTGTTTGAGGGCTCTGATTTATGTTTCATATTTCCCCAAATTATGTTTTTTCCCTATGGGTCTAGTTTCCTGAACTTTTCTTTTTCAGGTTGTTTCAGCTAAGACAGGTAACATTTTCTTACTTGTAGGTTTTCCTTCCTCATATTTTTATTTTGATTTCCATTCTTGATCCATGGGCTACCCTCAAATCTAAAGGCAATACCAAGAAAATAATATCCGCATTTTCTGAATACTTACATGGGATGCTAGCCCTAATTTATCAGGTATTGGGAAAGATTGTATCACAATTGTATCACATTTGAAAATAAGTTCTTATAAGATATTCTTATTGTGTATCATAATGTGTAGAGTTAATAGCAATGACTTTTCTTGTACATAGTTGGTCATGAGCAAAATATGACAGGGGTCATTATTCTAGACAATCAAAAATCTTAGCTACAGTAGTCTACCCTACAGAACTCTTCTTATTCATCTTCTGGGAAATTAGAGAAATTTAGAAACATTGTATTTTAATCATGATTTAAGATTCCCTACTTTAAACAAAAGAAAGTTTACACTTTCAAAACTACATGTTTAAGATACAGATAGCAGTAACTCAAAGCTGAAAAGGAGCTTGCCCTGCTTTTTAAAATATGTATTTGTTGAGGTTTGTATTTTATTTCTTTATGAGTTATTTTATTTTGAACTTCAAAAGGTTGTACAAGGGTGTTACAATTTAATGTGCCTATCTAAGTATCCAATGAGGAACTCTGTTTTAAAAAGATTTGACTATGGCTTTTCTTAAATTAGTGACTGAAGGCAAAAATATTTTTTCTAGAAGGTTCTCCTGGCTTATTCATCCAGAAATGTAAGCCCTTAGAATGAGAAGTAATGTTTAATGGAACTTAGATTATCTGTAGGAACCATCTAATATTAAATACTTCAGTGATAAACTCTCACTGTAAATTAGAACACTTTTCACTCTTGTCTACCTCACAGAAAAGTAAGTAATGTTAAGACAAATTTAAAAATTGATCGTATACGGCTGGGCAATAAAATTTTATGAAATCCATGAATATATAATTTTTTAAACAAAGGTTACTTTCTGCTTTATTCTCGTTCCTTTATTCTTGAGATATCCATAGTTTTATCCAGGACTATGAGAAGGGACTATTTTGCCATATTCCAAGTGATTTTAAATTTGTCTATTGTTTTTATTTAAGATCTCTCTATGTTTCCCAGGCTGATTTCAAACTCCGGTCCCCCAGGAGCCCTGCTTTAGCCCACCAAATCCCCGAGAAAGACATGCTCTCTCTCTCTCTCTCTCTCTCTCTCTCTCTCTCTCTCTCTCTCTCTCTCTCTCTCTCTCTCTCGCTCTCTCTCTCTCTCTCTCTCTCTCCTTTCAGTAGCAAAAGGGACGGTCATGAGTGATGTTCTAGGAATGTCTGGCCACCACACAGTGGGGACATTGTTCATTTTTGTAGTGTGGTTTTTCTGAGATAATGCCCAAGTCAGCTCTGGGCTATCTGTAGACGTAGCAAGCTGTGTGTAGGATTCACATGGGGACCCGGCTGGGAGAGGGGCGAGAGGGAGAGTGGAAGCCGGCCAGTCACGCTTCTGTGTTGGTGCCTCTCCTCCTTGCTCTGTTCCGCCTAGTTGGGTCGTTCTGCATCCAGGTCTGGCCTCCTCCCGGGCTGATCTGGACACTGTGTCCTCAGCGCTGGGGTTCCCGATGGCCCCGCCAGGCCCGGCTTCCTGGAGGCTCAACATGGCCAGGGGGTCATTTGGCCCAGCAAATAGAGGCGATTAAATCTAAAAGGCCAGCACTTCTGGTTGCAGACATAAACCCGGCTACGTTCACATGGCCTTTGCTTCCCCGTGACTCGCCTACACCCAGGACAGTTGTGCGTGGCTGTTCTGCAGTGGTAAATCTGATGTCCGTACTGTTATCCCCCCACCCATTCCTGAACGAAGGCCTGGTGAGGGGCAGCCAGATGCCCACGCCAACACCAGCGAGCCCATAGGAGGCCCAGGGCCACAGCTAGAGGCACATAGGCAGGGAACAGGAACACAAAGTCTACTTTTGTTTTACTTTAAAAACAAAAACAAAAAACAAAAACAAAAAAAAACCTAGGGGCTGGCCAAAAAAAAACAACCCTAGAAATCATTTTGCTTCAATAGTAAGAAGGTACTATGGAGTAACCAGAACAAAGGGCTCAACCCTCTCTCCTCCTCTTTTCAAGGAAACACCCTTGGGAAATGCGCAAAGGGCGCGAAAAAGTGACCTGGGGAAGTAGGGGTGAAGGGGTTCAAGCTGGAAGCATGCAGCCAGTTTGGGGACACAATGGTCTCCTTCCTCTCAGCGTTCTTCCCTGTGATCACTTTCTCCACTGAATTCTTCCCAGCTCAGAAAGTCCAAATGACTCCACAGGCAACGGTGGAAGATCTGCCACCCAGGCAGGTGCTCCACCACTGAGCCACTCTACCCCTGCTAGCCTTTTGCTTTCTGTTTGTTTGTGGAGGGTGGCGGGTTAATGACGGATAAGAATTTCTCATATTTACCTGCCTCAGCTGCCTTCAGAGCTAAGGAACTAGGATTACCGGCACACACCGCTCTGGTCCTGATTTTTTTCTCCCCCCCACCCCCTTAGCTGCTTCTTCTTCTTCTTCTTCTTCTTCTTCTTCTTCTTCTTCTTCTTCTTCTTCTTCTTCTTCTTCTTCTTCTTCTTCTTCTTCTTCTTCTTCTTCTTCTTCTTCTCCAGTCCTGGGATTGAACTCAGGGCCTGAGCACTGTCCCTGGCTTCTTTTTGCTCAAGGCTAGCACTCTACCACTTGAGCCACAGCGCCACTTCTTGCCTTTTCTATAGATGTGGTGCTGGGGAATCGAATCCAGATCTTCATGTATACAAGTCAAGCACTCTTGCCACTAGGCCATATTCCCAGCCCTCTTCTTTTTTTTAATGTAATTTTATTGTTATTATTTAGGTGTTGTACAGAGGGATTATCATTCCATAGGTCAGGTAACGAGTAGTCTTCTTTTTGTCACCTCTTCCCTCACTTTCCCCTAGCTTCCCCTCTGGCTCTTGTCCACAAGCTGCATAGTTCATGTTCCACACAGTCCTGTCTTTTCCTGATCTGGAAAGTGAGGGCAAAAGCTGATACCTGAAAGAGGGGACCGGAGGGATATAGTTTGATGAGAAATTGATATTAGCCAGGATATCCTGGCTAATGGACAACTTCAAAGTCTCTTTCAGCTCCGGAAATACCGGCTATTGCCCAGGCATATTCAAAAGTGAGCAGTAGCATCACTGTGGAATGGGCCGCAGTGCCAGGAGCTACCAGTTACCTGCTCACAGCGGAAGATGGAGACACTGTCATGGAGACCGTGGTGGCCAGTTCCCCAGGCACTGTGACAGGCCTGAAGGCTGCCACCGTGTATCAGATCACCATCAGGTCCATCAGTGCTGCTGGGAGAAGCCAGGCTTCTACTCCAAAGCAGGCAAAGACAGGTAGGCGACTGGATGCGCTGGAGAAGTTCAGCATTCACCCAGGGCCTTGAACAAACTGGATGCGCTGGAGAAGATCAGCATTCACCCAGGGCCTTGAACAGTTACAATGCAAACATAGATGCACAATGTAACTTGATGACAGCATTGATCAGTTACAATGCAAACATAGATGCACAATGTAACTTGATGACAGCATTGATCAGTTACAATGCAAACATAGATGCACAATGTAACTTGATGACAGCATTGATCAGTTACAATGCAAACATAGATGCACAATGTAACTTGATGACAGCATTGATCAATTACAATGCAAACACAGATGAACAACTTAACTTGATGACACTCCAACTACAATTTAGATTCAGAAGTGAAAGCTGGCAAGGGGCTGGTGGCTCAGGCCTGTCATCCTAGCTACTCAGGAGGCTGAGATCTGAGGATCACAATTCCAAGTCAGCCCAGGCATGCCTTGAGCCTCTTACCTCCAATTAACCGCCTAAAAACCAACTCAAAGTGGCAGAGTGCTGGCTTTGGGCAACAGCAGCAGCAACAACAACAAGTGCCGGGACAGTGCCCAGGCCCTGAGTAATAATAATAATAATAATAATAATAATAATAAGTGAAAACCACCAATGATGGTTCACTAGATTTTTTTTTTCTGAGCAACTCAGCCTTCTGTGGTGGTGGTAGCATTTAAATGCCAGATGCTTTCTGCTTTGAAAATTAAGGCCTATTTCTGGGCATCTTTAAAAGCATTCTTTGGTTTTAAATCTCTGAAAAAGAAATGATCATTTTTTTCCAGACTAAACAAGCAAAACATGGAAATGATTTTGCTGAATATGCCATAGGCAGATGGCATGTATGTTAACAAATAAAAACATTAGGGGTTTGCTGTCAGCATTACTTAAATTGGTTGGATAAAGCATACCTAGGTATATTTCTGAGGGAATAAGTGCAGCTCTCAGTAGTGCACTTGTAGTCTGTGGAAGGGCCTAGGCTCCCTATTTCATACTGCAAAGAATGTTATGTGCATATTAAAATAGTATAAACTGTCATTTCTCCTTGATACATGTTATGATTACAAGGATATTTTATGTAACTGCTGACTAAGTTCTGGTTGAAAGTACTGTCTCATATTTATAGTTTCTCAGTGTCTTTGAAACATTATTCATGGTTTATACAAATGTAGACTATTTATTTTTAAATTCCTTCCTTTCTTCTTCCCTTTCTTTCTTCCTTCACTCTCTCTTTTTCTCTCTCTTCCTCCTTTCTCTTCCTTCCTCCCTCTCTCTTCTTTCTCTCTCTCTCTCTCTCTCTCTCTCTCTCTCTCTCTCTCTCTCTCTCTCTCTCTCTCTCTCTCTCTCTCCAATACTGAGGCTTTAACTCAGGCCTCATGTTATCACTTAACATTTTCCCCTTAAAGCTAATGCTCTATCAACTTGAGCCACATTTTCAGGTCCAGCTTTTTGCTGGGTAATTGAGAGTCTAAGGACTTTTCTGCTTTGACCAACTCTGCCCCCTGAGAAGCTGGGGTTATAGGCATGAGCCACTGGCACCCAGCTTTGTTTGTTTATTTTATTCAATTTTAGCATGCTAGGGATTGAACCCAGGTCCTCCCACCTGCTAGGCCAGTGCTCTACCGCTGAATTACACCTCTAGCCCCCAAATAGCAATTATTTAATTCAGCTCTGCCATGAAGCCCCCCACCTTTTTTTACAAAGCAAATAGCTGTTTTTATCACATGGATAATCAACCTCTCTTTACTCATTCCTCAATAACCGGAATTATCCTCCACTGGATTTCTGGAACACAGATGCATGGCATGGTATTGTTTGTCTTTCTAGTGTTGGCGGCACCAGTTCTAGAAGTAAGCTCTCCGAGTCCGGACTCCATCCTCGTGCGGTGGGAAGCTGTATATATGGCCACCGGGTTCTCTGTGTCCATTATGCGAGCCAATGGCTTGGGGAGGATTTGGAAAGAGAATACTACGAACACGTCCGTGACCTTTAGCAGTTTAGATGCAGGGACTCTCTACACCATAAAGGCCTACGCCTGGAATGCCAACGGAATCCCCGGGGATGACGCCACCTGCAACCAGAGAACAAGTAAGGACCGGGGCTAAGGCCAGAGGCCATATGCCGCAGCTCCCAAGAGCAAGGTTCAGCGCTGCCTAGAGAGCAGCCGGCAGTTTAAATTTATTACTAAGTTATTTATAGTGCTGTTCCTCCTCGGCACTTTAAGCGCTTGCTCCATGGGTAAAGAAATGACAAGGGGGGCCAAGCCCTTGACGACTCACACCTTTATCATGGGTACAGGGAGGCTGACAGCTGCGAGGTTCGAAGCCAGTCCAGCCAGCCAGATCTGAGAGACTCTTTTTCTTTTTTCTTTTCTTTTTTTTTTTTTTTTTTTTTTCCAGTCCTGGGCCTTGGACTCAGGGCCTGAGCACTGTCCCTGGCTTCTTTTTGCTCAAGGCTAGCACTCTGCTACTTGAGCCACAGCGCCACTTCTGGCCATTTTCTGTATATGTGGTGCTGGGGAATCGAACCCAGGGGCTTCATGTATACGAGGCGAGCACTCTTGCCACTAGGCCATATCCCCAGCCCATCTGAGAGATTCTTATCCTCAACTAACCAATGAAATGTTGGAAGTGGTGGTGTGGCTCAAGTGGTAGAGTGCTGTCCTAGAGTGGAAAAAGCTAAAGGACAGCATTTAGTCCCTGAGGTCAAACCACAGTGCTAGCACAAGAAAAAGAAAGAAGAAAAGGAAGGGAATTCACAGAATGGGGTACCTCTCCCTGTGACCCAACTCAGTGGTGACACCCACATTCCATACCACACAGGACATGACTCAGGTAAGGTTAACCAATCACTCCTTGCCCCTCCTGTTTTTCTTGTTTCTTCCTCCCTTTTTTTATTTCCCTTTGTGCCAGTATTAGGGCTTGAATTCAGAGCTTGGGCTCTGCTCCTTAGCTTTTGCCATCAAGGCTAGTGTTCTACCACTTGAGCCACAGCTCTGCTTTTGGCTTTTTGGTGGATCGTTGGAGAAAGTCTCATGGACTTTCCTACTTGGCTGGCTTTGAACCTCAATCCTCAGATCTCAGCTTCCTAAGCAGCTAGGATTACAGGTGTGAACCAATAGCACCCAACCCTTTTCGGCTTCAATAGGTTTACCAGACATCTCGTGTCCTTTCCTGGGTCCAGGCCTGTAATGAAAAGAACTACGCCAAGCAGGGATTTACTTATTTAATCAACACTTAGTGAGTGTGTGCCACGTGGAACTGCGTTGCTGCAAAACCACAACAGCGAGCCTGAGCTGCTGCCTGGCGCTTGATTGATACTGTGCCAGGAGTCAGTGTTGTACACGAGGCCAGTCTAGAGCTTGCCACCATCTCTCCCTGCTTGTGGCTGACGAGCTGGCCTGTGGCATGCTTTCTTACCATGTCCGTGCTAGGAAAACCCTAAGGAGGATTCCTCTAGCATGGTGACTAGAAGGCCAAGCTGAGCTGCCACAGCAAACGAGAGGGAGCAAGGGGGGAGGGGGGGAGGCAGAGACAAAGGCAGCAGCCAGGTGTGGTTCTTCTCCTTAGTGAGCAGTCCACAGGCAGCGTGACTTACCTAAACGATGGGCTTTCACCAAGCGAGCTTAACCACATTAGCTGCTGTGCAACTTGGGAAAGGACGAGAAGAAACCAAAACTATTTTCTTCAACTTTCCTTTAGTTTTAGAAAGGAATGAAAGATTCATTGGCTACAGACTAAAGCAGAAATGTAAGGAGAAAGGAAGGGCTTTGCACAGGACAAAACCATAGCAAGTAGCCCCACGGTGGTTGATAAAGGAGCTCGTGAGTCAATACATTATGACAAACCAGACTTCCTGGACCTTTACCTACCTTCCTTACCCCCCAGCTTTTTTTCTTTTTCCTTTCTTTCCTTCCTTCCTTCCTTCCTTCCTTCCTTCCTTCCTTCCTTCCTTCCTTCCTTCCTTCTTTCCTTCCTTCCTTCCTTCCTTCCTTCCTTCCTTCCTTCCTTCCTTCCTTCCTTCCTTCCTTCCTTCCTTCCTGTCTCCATTCCTTTGTTCCTTCCTCTCTCCCTTCTCCCTCCCTTCTTCCTTCCTCCCTCTTTTTCTTTCTCCTCCCTTCCTTTTCCCTTCTTTCCTCTCCCCTCCCTCCCCTTCCTTCTGCTCTGCTCCCCTCTGCTCTCATCTCCTTCCCTTCTTTCTTCCCCTCTCCTCCCTCCCTTCCTTCTGCTCTGCTCTGATGCCCTTCTCTTTTCTCTTTCCTACCTCAAACCCCCTCTTCCCCCCACTTTCCTCTCTCCATTTATTGAGGACCCACTATGTTTCTGGGAGAGTTTTGCTGATGGAATACAGAATGAAATCAAGCATGATTCCTCCCCTCACATAACTGATGTGTCCAAGGATGCATTGATCAGCGGTTTCAGCGCTGTGCAACATAGTGTTCCAATAGAAGGTGGGCAGTGGCCCAGGGGACAGCGTCTCCCTTGAGCTAGGGACAGGGAGAGCCAGCTGCTTTCTTTTTTCCCCCTCGTTTGTGTCCCCCATTTTATTTTATTTATTTATTTTAGTAATAATACTAAAGATTTATTCCACCAGTCTTCCTCTTATTTTGTGTTGTTATTTTGTATTTTGAGGCATGTTATAGCCCAGGCTGGCCTTGAATTTATTTTTATTTTATTTATTTATTTTTTCAAATTTTTATTATCAAACTGATGTACAGAGAGGTTACAGTTTCATACGTTAGGCATTGGATACATTTCTTGTACTGTTTGTTACCTTGTCCCTCATGCCCCCCTCCCTCCCCTCCCTTTCCCTCCCCCCCCACCGAGGTGTTCAGTTCACTTACACCAAACAGTTTTGCAAGTATTGCTTTTGTAGTTATTTCTCCTTTTTTACCCTGTGTCTCTCAAATTTGGTATTCCCTTTGAATTTCCTACTTCCAATACCAGTAAACACGGTTTCCAATATACTCAGATAAGATTACAGAGATAGTGTAGGTACAACCATAGGAAGGTGATACAAGAACATCATCAATAATAGAAACTACACATACACATAGGACGTTGAAAGTAGTTACAATTGTGATATAACAATTGTTTCCATAACATGGAGTTCATTTCACTTAGCATCATCTTATGTGTTCATAAGGGAATAGCTATTGGGCCTTGTGATGCTCTGCTATGGCTTGCTTAAACCTGTACTAATTATTCCCAATAAGGGACTGGCCTTGAATTTATGATCCTCCTGCCTCAGCCTCCCTAGTGTTGGATTTACCATGCCTTGGGTCTTAAACATGCAAGTGTGCTCTATGAGTAAACTGAGTTAAAACATTTCTGAGAGGGCTGGGGATATGGCCTAGTGGCAAGAGCGCTTGCCTCACATACATGAAGCCCTGGGTTCGATTCCCCAGCACCACATATACAGAAAATGGCCAGAGGTGGCGCTGTGGCTCAAGTGGCAGAGTGCTAGCCTTGAGCAAAAAGAAGCCAGGGACAGTGCTCAGGCCCTGAGTCCAAGGCCCAGGACTGGCAAAAACAAAACAAAACAAAACAAAGAAAACATTTCTGAGAGCAGAGGAGCTGTTATCAGTAGAGCTATTGGGACTCTACAAGAGCCCAGATCAGCAAGGTACAAGGTAAGCAGTAGCACTGGGCAGTGCTAGGCATGCAACATGCCAGGTAGACCACACTGTCCAGGTCTTCCTGAGCTCAGGTCATTATTACTTCACAGGGTTGTATTTTGTTCTTCCCAACTTCCTTGTCCCACTGTTTTGTAATCAGGAGAAAATAGGAAGTCAATTAACTTCTTGGGTAAAAAACTAATTTGTCACCTACAATTATGTTTAAGATAAGAGTAAGTCAGCTGAAGAAACAACAGGGGCTGGGGCTAAGGAAAGCTTCTACACTTAGGCACAGGACTAGTGGGAGAGTTGTTGGCTTGGCTGTGGGCAGTGCTAACCTACTGGGCCTTCTCTAGGAAGGCCTTGCAACACCGGAGGCACTGCTGATACACCAGCTCGAAGTTGGAGTCGTTTCCATAATAGGGATCTTCAATCATGAGTTGTTTTTGTGGATCATAGCTCCCAAGTAGTTCAATTTTAGCTTTGCAGTTTTTAACTTGATTACTTTTTCTATTCAAATCTCTCAGATTGCTTCCATCCATACACAGCATGTAGTCGAATATAGCAAAGTCTTCTTTGGTGACCTGTCTTGCCTTATGGGCTGTGCTAATGTCATGATTTCTTAGGCAGCTCATAGCTCTTGGATCTGGGGCATGACCCACGTTCCTGTCGGAAACAGCACCGCTGTCAATGGCCCAATTATCTGAAACATTTTGGTCAGCTACAAGTTTTCTGAAAACTGCTTCTGTGATGGGTGACCAGCAAATGTTACCCAGACACACGAATAGTACGGATTTGGAACTCTGTTCCGCCATCTTCCTGGGTGGTTGCTGGCGCCTAAAAAGAAAGAAAGAAAAAAGCTGTGTCCTCATTTTAAAGCGTGTTTAGAGAGTTTGGATTTAACCTCTGCAGTAGATTTTATAGGATAGCTCTGTAAAGTACCTCAGACTGGGTGGCTTAAACAACATCATTATGTATTTTTTCACACCAGCAGAAGCTAAGTGTGCGATCAGGGTGGTGGCAGGGTTGGTTCCTTCTGAGGCCCGCCGGGAAGGATCTGTGCAGGCCATTCTCCGTGAACTGTGGTGGTCGTCTTCAGGTTCATATGGTATGCATACATCCACTGCAAAAAAAATGATTCTCTAGTTGTTTGTTTGTTTGGTGTTGGTTCTGGGGCTTGAACTCAGGGCCTGGATGCTGTCTCTGCTTTTCTGTTCAAGGTTAGCCATCTAGGGGCTGGGAATATGGCCTAGTGGCAAGAGTGCTTCCCTCCTACACCTGAAGCTCTCGGTTTGATTCCCCAGCACCACATATATGGAAAACGGCCAGAAGGGGCGCTGTGGCTCAGGTGGCAGAGTGCTAGCCTTGAGCGGGAAGAAGCCAGGGACAGTGCTCAGGCCCTGAGTCCAAGGCCCAGGACTGGCCAAAAAAAAAAAAAAAAAAACAAGGTTAGCAATCTACCCCTTGAGCCACAGTTCCACTTCTGGCTTTTTGGTGGTCAGTTAGGGATATGAGTCTCATGGACTTTCCTGCCCATGCTGGTTTTGATCTGCAACCCTCAGATCTCAGCCTCATGAGTTGTTCGGTTTACAGGCCTGAGCCAGCAGGGCCCCGCAACTTCTTCTTTTTATAAGGACGTGAGTCATGTTGAATTAAAGCCTAACTTAATGACCTCATCTGAGTGAATTGTCTATTTCCAGATAAGATCACACTCTGGCAATAATAAGGTTAGGGTTTCAGCAAACAAATTTTGGGAGAGCCCAACACACCGGGTAACAGCCTTCCCCTATTGTACCTGTGTTTCCTACTTGTCCCATGTCCTTTGTGGTAAAAGCTGCTTGTCTGAAACCACTGCCGGCTGCTCCCTTCAGTCTTGGACCTAGCATTTCTCCAACACAGGCCTGTTTGTATGGACAAGCCCACCCTGCCAGGAGGAAGAGGCCATGGGGATGGCCCTAAGGGCAATGCAGCAGATGATCGACTTGCTGAGAAGGAATTAGATTCCTTCCCTGTATCCTCTAGTGTGCAGAGGCTTCCTCCCATGCTTTCCTCTCTCCAAGTAGTGGAATCTTTATGATAATCCAGGCTCTGAGGAGAACTGAGGCCATTTTTTCCTTCTGCAACCCAGGAAGACCGCTCAAACTTCAGGATTCTGTTTGGTTTTGTTGGGTTGGGTTGAGTTAGACTTTTTCTTTTTTTTTTTTTTTGGCCAGTCCTGGGCTTGGACTCAGGGCCTGAGCACTGTCCCTGGCTTCTTTTTGCTCAAGGCTAGCACTCTGCCACTTGAACCACAGTGCCACTTCTGGCCATTTTCTGTATATGTGGTGCTGGGGAATTGAACCCAGGGCCTCATGTATATGAGGCAGGCACTCTTGCCACTAGGCCATATCTCCAGCCCTGAGTTAGACTTTTTTGAGACAGAATCTTATGTACACCAAGATGGCCTGAGACTCGCGATCCTTCTGCCTGAGCCTCTGGAGTGCTGGTATTACAGACATGTGTCTTCATCCCTGCTTTTCCTCAAGGTTTAAAATGGGGTAACGCTAAAGATAGGAAGTCAGGGGTCATTCAAAGCTGGAGCCACAGTTCCACTTCTGGCTTTTTTTGGTGCTTGATTGGAATTAACAGTCTCGTGGACTTATCTGCCTAGGCTAAGCTTCAAACCTTGATCCTCAGATCTCAGCCTCCTGCGTAGCTAGGATTGTAGGCATGGACCGACGACACCCAGCTCTATCCAACTACTGCTCAGTACCATATTATCCGAACTCTCAGCATTACTGAGCTGAATCTTGAGTTCTTGAGTTTATTAAAAAATCTTAATTTTTTCTCAAACACATAGGTCCTCGCGCCCCTGCCAACATCCATGTGTCTTTTGACAGTGGGGCTTTGAAGGCATCTGTGTCGTGGAACCCGGTGGAAGGAGCTTTCAATTACACTGTGAAGGCACGGAGTGACTCTTCTGAGCAGAGCTGCAGCACGGCCTTGCGTGCTTGCAGCCTCTCTCCCCTGCAGTGTGGCACCGACTACTTCATCTCTGTGTTCTCCAGTAACGACGCAGGGGCCAGCGAGTCCTCCTCAGCCGTGACCTTGAGGACAGGTATGTAAATGAATGCAAACCCTTCCCTTCTGGCTCGACACCGGGTTGCCAGAGAGGAGACAAAAGCCACAGGCGACGTTCCAAAACACTCTGAAAGCCGTGCAAACCAAAGCTTTTTTTTTTTGGCCAGTCCTGGGCCATCCAGGGCCTGAGCACTGTCCCTGGCTTCTTTTTGCTCAAGGCTAGCACTCTACCACTTGAGCCACAGCGCCACTTCTGGCCGTTTTCTGTATATGTGGTGCTGGGGAATCGAACCCAGGGCTTCATGTAAATGAGGCAAGCACTTTTGCCACTAGGCCATATTCCCAGCCAAACCAAAGCTTTTGCTCAACAATAGTGAGCGAGACAGCCTTATGAGTTTGAATAATATTGACTTGGAAAGCGGGTATTATACATCCTAACATGCTCCTTGGGCTATTCAGAGACCTGGTGTCGACTCTAGATCTTTCGTATGAAAGACCTTTCTTTCTCTCAAATTTCTATTTATTTATTTCTGACAAGTCTCCCCAGTGGCTGGAACATTCATGGCTTGGGTCTCTTTCTTTTTGACCAGAGTATGGGAGGCTGAAGGGAGATGGCAACAGAGTCTCGCTTTGTAGTCCAAGCGGGCCTGGGACTCATGACACTCCAACCTCAGCCTTCTCAGTTCTTGGATTATAGATGTGTACCACCATGACTAGCTTCTTGTCTTTTGTTTTTTAAGATTTTTTTTTTTGGCCAATCCCAGGGCTTGAACTCAGGGCCTGAGCACTGTTCCTGGCTTCCTTTTTGCTCAAGGCTAGCACTCTACCACTTGAGCCACAGTGCTGCTTCTGGCCTTTTCTGTGTATGTGGTATTGAGGAATCGAACCCAGGGCTTCATGTGTGCTAGGCAAGCACTCTACCCCTAGGCCACATTCCCAGCCCCTTGCTTTTTGTTTTGTTTGTGTTTTGCTGGTACTGAGGCTTGAACCCAGGCTCTTACGTTATTGCTGAGCTTCTTTTTCACTAGTGCTCTACCACATGAGCCACAACTCAACTTCTGGCTTTTGTTTTGTTTTTGCTGGTTAATTGGAAATAAGAGTCTCTCAGATTTGTGTGCTCAGGCTGGCTTTAACCCTTGATCCTCCGGTCGCAGCCTCCTGATTAACTAGGCTTACTGGGGTAAGCCACTGGTGCCTAGTGTTGTTCCTTGCTTTTCAGTTCTAAAATGTTGAAAATTCTCAAGTCTAGTCTGAGTTACCTACAGCTTTGTATAGTACAGATACGCTGCCTCCCCTTGCCACCATACTTCATGATCAAGGCTTGGCAAGCTATTTTTAAAAGATAAAGCCTGTCCTGTGCATTTCTAGTTCTCAATGTGTTTAAATAATTTCCCATTTTCATTCCTATAAGTGATGTAAAAGGCAAACACATGTGGAAGTTTACTCCTCTATTAAGATGCATTTATGTGTTTTTTGTAATTGACACTAACATTTAGTGGGGCGTACTGTATCTTAAACACATTATATTATTTACTGCATATGATAGAAAGTTTATTGTGGAAGGTTCCATTACCTTCCTTTTTAGATAAGAATATTGAAGGTCAGAGAGACTGAATAATTATTTTTCCAAGGGCACACTAATAATGAATAGTAGAAGTTCAAGTGCAAGTTTGCCCAGCTTCACTTCTCTATGCCAAAGAAAATATAATAATCTCCACTTTATTCAACAGCCAGAATTATGTCATTGTATGTTAAAAAGGCATCTGAACAGAGGAGAAAAGAGTTCTTATCAAGTCAATGAACTGTATTTTATTAGGGGGAAAAACACAATACCTCTAATCTCAGATATCGTTTCTTACAGTTATGTTAACATTACCACTAATAAACAAAGCAGATGGAAATCTTTGAACATCTCTAATTTAATGTGGATGGGACATTAGGCATGGTTGTAAGAAAAGGGTAATGAATCACAAGGGAAGAGATAAGACACACCTCAAAGGCACAGCAGTTTAATGCAGGAGAGAACCATACTGTGTTGTTTCAATCTTCCATACATATACAAAAGGTGAACAATATTGAAGTACATTACCTACGTATATAGATGGCACAAGATTCCCACTGAAAGCTGTTGGAAAATGGAGGAAAGAGGAGACAGAACTACAGAAGAGATTAATCCTGTCGATGTACAACATATACATGAGTGAGATACTAGGGTGAAATTTCTTTGCACAATTAATATTCACTAATATACAAGAACACTTGAGCAGCTTTTCATAAAATCTCAATACTCAGACCTAAGGCCAATTAAGTCAGCATTTCTGGCTCTAGAATCCATGTAAGAATCAATTTTAGAAGCTCTTCAGGTGATGCTAAGGTTAACTGCTGATAAAAAAAAAATTGTCTGTGATGCTTTTACTTCCTGCCCTTACTAGTCTAGAAAGTATAGGCGATTTTTTTTTTTTTTTTGTCAGTCATGGGGCTTGAACTCTGGGCCTGGGCGCTGTCCTTGAGCTCTTCAGCTCAAGGCTAGTGCTTTACCACTACAGCGCCACTTCTGGTTTTCTGGTGGTTAACTGGAGATAAGAGTCTCACAGACTTTACTGCCCAGATTGGCTTTGAACCTTGGTCCTCAGGTCTTAGCCTCCTGAGTAGCTAGGATTACAGGCATGAGCCACCAGCGCTTGGCACCACTGTAGTTTTTATGTAACAGTTTCAATCATGATCAAACTTGATTGAAAAAAATTTGATTTGTCAATAAAGGAATTATGTTTGAAAAGTATTATGGTTTCCTGGGGCCCAAAAATGTGTAATATAGGGGCTGGGCATATGGCCTAGGGGTAGAGTGCTTGCCTCGTATACATGAAGCCCTGGGTTCGATTCCCCAGCACCACATATACAGAAAATGGCCAGAAGTGTCGCTGTGGCTCAAGTGGCAGAGCACAAAGAAGCCAGGGACAGTGCTCAGGCCCTGAGTCTAAGGCCCAAGACTGGCAAAAGACAAAACAAAACAAAAATATGTAATATATTTTGGGAAGAATCTGTTTAGAGATCATAACTAAAGCTTTGAAAGGGTTTGAATGAATAATTTCATTGAACATTATTCCTCCAAAGACTTCATGCACTGTTAACCTTAGATAGATAAGATACTTGGAAGATGCTGGCGGCTCACCTTAATAGTCCCAGTGACACCGGAGGCGGAGTGGTGGGGATGAGGGCGGGAGGCCAGCCTGGACAGATAAACCCGAGAGATTCTCTTCTCCAATTAGCCAGCAAAACACTGGACGTGGAGGTGAGGCTCAAGTGATAGCGCACCAGCCTTGAGCAGAAACGGCCAAGGAAGAGCTCCAACACTGGCCCAAAAAATAAATAAATAAAACGTGTTGCCTAGCACCAAAAACAGGCAACTTGGATCAAAACAATCCATGTGTATTTCTGACACAATCTAGCATCTATTATGAAAGAGAAAATCTAGCACCTCTGAGAATGCCTACTTGGATTGCACCAAGTTGTGCTACTCTTTGATTTGCTCCTTGTTAATAACACCCAACATCATAATTCCCAGCCATGTAATGGGCATGAAATTGTGTCTTGTCGTTTGGTGCTTGGGGCTGCAGCTAGGAGAACGCCCAAGCTATGATGAACTTGCCCAGAAAGACTCTTCCCATCCCTGCAAAACCCTTCGGAAACACCAATTTCCATGAGCCACACCTTCCTCAATGGTAAAAGGGTTATCATTGTTTGAAGATTTACAGGAAACATTAATGAGATGCACAATGGCCGATGGTTGTATTTTAAATCCCAAATAGACAAAAAAGGAAAAATACCAAACAGATAACTAGGGCATTTACCAGAGCACTCAGGCTACACAAGCTTCATCTGAATCTGTTTCAAAAAATAGTTGAACAATGTAAATCCTCATATCTTAAAATAACTATCAAAAGCTAGGTACTGGTGGCTCACCCTTGTAATTGTAGCAAATCAGAAGGCTGAGATTTGAGGATCATTTTTGAATCCAGCCCAAGCAGATATATCTGGGGTACTCTTATTTCTAATTAACCAGCAAAAAGTCAGAAGTGGGGCATAGCTCAAGTGATGCAGTGCTAGCCTTGAGCAAAACAGCCAAGAGCACCAGACCCTGAGTTTAAGCTCTAATACTAGCAAATACACACATACACACACACACACATTGAAGTGGTGCTGTGGCTCAAGAGGTAGAGTGCTAGCCTTGAGCAAAAAAAAAAAAAAAAAATTAAAGAAAGAAAGAGAGAAATAAATGAAGGAAGAAAGAAAGAAGCCAGGGACAGTGCTCAGGCCCCGAGTCCCCAAGCCCCAGGACAGGCAAAAGAAAAAAGAAAAAGAACCAAGACTTCTATTAGTGAGAGTGTGGCTCCTTTGGTGCACATTTTGGTTCTACAAGGAAAAAACAACTAATGTTTCTGGAATATAGTTTTGCCTTTGTGTACCAAAGTCAATCTGTTATAAAACTGAAAGATTGCTGACTTGGGTCATGTTGAAATTTTGCATAATTGCAAAGGAAATCTGTGGCCGTCTCACCGAGCCTTACGCTTGCTCTTCACCGAGCCTTACGCTTGCTCATCACCGAGCCTTACGCTTGCTCTTCACCGAGCCTTACGCTTGCTCTTCACCCATCCTTTGCTTGCTCATTCCCCAGTTGCCTGTGCGCCCGGCAGGGTGACCATCCTGGAGGACATCCCTGGCCACCTGTCTGTGACGTGGTCCAGTGTGGATCGGGGTGACTACTACGTGGCCTTTGTGAAGAGTGATGATGGCTTGGAAGTGCACTGCAACACGTCCCTCACACACTGCAATTTCTTATCCGAGTGTGGCTTTACTTACTTTATTAGTGTTTTTGCCTATAACAAGGCAGGGCAGAGTCCTTTGGGTGATGTATTCAATTATACCACAGGTAAGTCCCATTTGATGATTGTGAAGATTACTCCGAGTCTACGAAACCTCAGCAGCTGAATAAATAACCTATTGCACTCATTGGCTTAACCAACGGGGTGGGAGTCACAAGGGCCCAGAACAGAAAGTCCCTCTTTCTTGTCATATTCTTTATAGATGGGAAAGTTTGGTTTCAGGGACCCAACATAATAAGAATGCAAGATGGAAAAAAATGCCCACTACTTAGGAGTCTGAGCTCTGAGGATCATGATGAAGTCAGTCCCAGCAGGAATGTCTGTGATACTGTTTCCTCCATTAAACTACCAAGGAAGTTGGAAGTAGAACTGTGGCTAGCCTTAAGCAAAGGAATCCCGGGGACAGTGTTCTGACCCTGAGTTCAAGTCCCAGGACCAGTACAAGCAAGAGGGGGGGTGGGGGGGGGGAAGGGAGGGAGGAAAGAACGCCATTCAATCCTACTTTGAAATTTTATCTCTCCACAAACATGTGCTCAGTATTCAGGCCTGTGGTAGAGCCCACCAAGGGTGCAGCTTTGCATTTCAGGAGTTCACTGCTGTCTCCGCGAACCCAGAAGACGCAGTAGTGGCTAAGATGCTCTACGAAGCGCAGAGGTTGGGAGCAGTGGACCCCTGGCTTTAAGTGCTAACTTCCTAACTTGATCACCAGCTCATGAGTATAATGGGAATAATGATGGCTACCATGCTGCTTCCATTGCAAAAATGGAACAAATAGTAATACTAAGACAAATATGAAAAGATCTTTGTATGTGACAAAACAGAATGCAGAGGTTTTCATGATCGTCATTATTACCACCAGTATCATCCTCTCCATTAGGCTTGGGTGTTGCACTAGGCAAGATCTTTTTAAATTTAATTTATTGTCATGGTGATGTACAGAAGGGTTACAGTTACATACCTAAGTTAGCGAGTACATTTGTCAAACTTCTTACCCCCTCCCTCATTTTTCTCCCACTTTCCCTCCCCCATTAAGCAAGCTCTTATATCCTCTTATATATTATTTATCTCTTTGTCATCACTTCTTATCAGAGTGATCAGCATATGAAAGACACCCCATTTTAATTTTTTTTTTTTTTTGGCCAGCCCTGGGGCTTGAACTCAGGGCCTGAGCACTGTCCCTGGCTTCTTTTGGCTCAAGGCTAGCACTCTGCCACTTGAGCCACAGCGCCACTTCTGGCCGTTTTTTTCTGTATATGTGGTGCTGGGGAGTTGAACCCAGGGCTTTATGCATACGAGGCAAGCACTCTTGCCACTAGGCCATATCCCCAGCCCCTCCATTTTAATTTTTTTTTGTGCTGGTATTAGGACTGGAACTCAGAGCCAACGCGCTGTCCCTTAGCCTTTTTGCTCAAGGCGAGCACTCTACAACTTGAGGCCATGCCTCCACTTCTAGCTTCTTGCTGTTTAGTTGGAGGTAAGAATTACACAGACTTTTCTGCCCAGGCTGGCCTCGAGGCCATGTCCTCAGATCTCTGAGTATCTAGGTTTGCAAATGTGAAGCCTTGGTGTCCGGGTCCATTTCTTTTTGCGTATGCCCGTCCTATGGCTTGAACTCAGGCCTCTGGCTTGCACTTGACTTTAGCTCAAGGCTAGAACTCTACTCCTTGAGCCATGCTCCCACTTCAGCCTTTCTGCTGGGTAGCTGCAGAGAAGTGTCTTATATATGTTTCTTTCCAAACTGAGAATGGCCCTCGATCCTTAGCTCTCAGCCCCCTGAGGAGCTCAGATTACAGGCATGAGCCGCCAGTGCAAGGCCGAGGCACTCCGGTTTTGAAGAATGATTGGCATAAGTGGGTACTTCAGCATTATCTCTATACAGAAGCAAGAATAGTATAATTATGTAGAAGTAATACAGCAGGATTATAATAAATTCGATCAGTATGTGGGATCCAAGTAATTGGCGCTTTTGGAATTTGGAATAAGAAGCTATTTAAAATCTTAAGCATACAATGAGGCCTTCCAGAGGGAGTCGCTCAAGAGTAGTCCAAATGTGGGTGGACTGTAAGCTGGGGAGTTGGACTCAATATGATTGTGTAAGGAGGAAGGGAAGAGGAGAAGGCTTTCTAGGAGAGAGCTCAGCAGTCTCCAGAGGCAGAAGTGAGAACATAAGTGAGACGGGGTCTGTCGTGGCTGGGGGGGTGGGGGGGACAGGGACAGCTGAACATGGCGCTTGTGATGACCTTGTATGTCAAACAGGATTTATCCTTTGTGTAGAGGGAATTAGGCCAAGGCTGGAACTCACCGGACCTGTGGGTTACTCCGTGGTGGTGCGGTGCAGGAGGGCAGCACCACATGGCTCTTTCCGGTGGCATTGTTCCTGTACTGACCTTTGTTCCCTCTTCCAGCTCCCTGTTGTCCTAGTGACATTAACCCCGTGTTAGTGTCCAGTGACAGAGTAGAGATGGCTTGGTCTCCTGTTCGTGGTGCAGAACTCTACGAGACCAAGGCCAGAGCTGGGTCCAGCGTGGTGGAGTGTAATGATACCGTCCCGGCCTGCACGCTCTCGGCTCTACAGTGTGACACCAAGTATGAGATCACGGTGTATTCCTTCAGCGAGATCCGGGGCAGCAATATGTCATGCTCACCCCAACTGATCACCACAGGTGAGGTGTGGCTGGCGTCTGAATGAGTGCTCAGGCTAGACATCTTAGCATGGGCATTCAGTAACGCCTAGAAGGTAAACACCCCTTAACAACTCTTTGTGGGAGCCAATTGAGTCTCTGTTGTATTGAGGAGAGGTAGAAGAGAAAGTGGAGGAGGGAAGTGGGAAGAAAGAAAGTTCTAATTAAGCACTTGATTTATTTTATTTTTTACTCAAGTCTGGTGCTCTACCACTTGAGTCACTTTCAGCTTTTTGGTGCTTAATTCGAACCCGGAGTCTTGCAGACTTTTCTGTCCAGGCTGCTTCAAACCATGATCCTCAGACCCGAGCCTTCTGAGCAACTCAGATCACAGGCGTGAGCCCCTCACTCTAGGCTAGTGATTCTGTTCTTCCTGCCTGCGTGGATGGCCGTGCAGGTGTATAAATAGTTGTTACTTTTCCGCTTGGAGGTCAAAACTCTTTTTAATATTTTCTAGTTGACCCAGCAGTACAAGAGCCTGATCCATTGTGTCCATGTCATCCGATTTCCACACGTGTCTCTGTGAAGGTCTCCTGTAGGTGAAGGGTGTGCTATGGCCGTCTTCATCGGGGAGGGATCCATTTGAGATCAAATAGCATATGCGAGTTTTTGGACTCAGGCTGTTCTAATGAATAATGCACAATCTCCCAGCTCCTTGCAGTCCGGAAATCAAAAGCATTTCCAGGGATGAATCCTCTACAGTTACTGTGCAGTGGCAAGCCGCAAATGAGGACGCCAGGTACACGGTGACAGCCCGGGGGGCGCAGGGGCTGATCCGGTGCCAGGGCTCAGGCTGGGCCTGCGCCCTGCGGGGTCTGCCCTGTGGCTCCGTCTTCTCCATCACCGCGGTGGCGGAAACACCGGCAGGAAAAAGCGCCCCCAGCTACAGCGTCCCCCTGGAAACAGGTTTGGAACGGCCACTGGTGCAATGTCCCCTTGGGTGGGGGGCTAGAAATTGTTTGCAGGCATGGAGTGGATTTAATCCACCTTCCGTATGACGGAAACAGGGGAAATCCAGAAGCCTCTCAAAGAGCCCCAGTCTTAGAAAGTTAAACTCTCAGAGTGTGTGTGTGTGTGTGTGTGTGTGTGTGTGTGCGTGTGTGTGTGTGTGTGCGCGTGTGTGTGTACCGGGGCTTGAACTCAGGGCTTGGGGGCTGTCCCTTGGTGTTTTCTGCACAAGGCTGGCACTCTACCACTTGAGCCACATCTCCACTTACAGCCTTATGGTGGTTGATTAAAGATAAGAGTTTCATGGATTTCCTACCCAGACCGGCTTTGAACCTTGGTCCTCAGATCTCAGGTAGGATTACACTGCATGAGCCACTGGCTAGGACATTCAACATTTTACATATTCTGGGAAAATAGCTTACATCGGCATCAAAGGCGCAGTGTATTGGCTCATTTATTAGAATTTATATCCTCCTATGATACGAAATGATCAAAAGAGCTAAGGAAAAAATCACGAGCGGAGTCATTATTCATCCCCTTGGCTTAGCTCTTTTCAAATCTTTCCCTAAGACAAATATGCTTTCTGAGTTTAAGTTTCCTAATGTCAGAGGGGATGATAACCATAGGGGGGCTGACAAGGACTGAGTCAATTAATGTCACAAAGCACTCAGCCAGTGAGGCAAAATTCTGGGCCCTGCTGGCTCAGGAGGCTGAGATCTGAGGATCACAGTTCAAAGTCAGTCCAGGCAGGAAAGTCCATGAGACTCTTATCTCTAATTTACCAACAAGAAGCTGAAAGTAGAACTCAAGTAGTGGCTCAAGTGGTGGAACATCAATCAGCTTTGAACAAAAAAGCCAAACAAGAATGCCAGGCCTTGAGTTCAAGCCCTAATACCAGCACATAAAAAGAAATGTAGCAAATTACTTAAAGCCTTTGGACAGTATTTCTTATTATATACAATGATAGATGGCATTTCGGACTGTAAAACTTGAACCAACCTCCCCTTCCCCAAAAGAAAAGTAGCAACATTTGGGTTTTTTAAAAAGTATTTTATGATAGAGAAAATACTGAATACACATGGAGGTTCTGTGTAGCTATATCTTTTATAAGGAGTCCCTGAAAAGTTGAGAAAGTTGTGCTCAGGTCTGAGCTGAGCATGGTGGTACACACCTGTAATCCCAGCACTCAGGGAACAGTGGCTTTCAGGCTTGAGGCCAGCCTGAAGTACCCAGCAAGACTGTGTCTTAGAAAAGACAGGAATTGGGCATGTTTGAGTGTGTGTGTGTGTGTGTGTGTGATAATTACAAAATGCATGGGAAAGGCAAAAAACGAAATGCTATCCCGGGAGAAAAAGTGCATGCTTTGCAACTAGAATTGTTCAAACGAGAAGACAAGAGCAGATTCTTTTCCTGCTCACTTCTGGCTCTCAACCACATTAGCTCTACCACCAATTTTATTTGTTCCCAGTCCTGGGGCTTGAACCCTGGGCCTGAACTTTTGCGCTCAAGGCTAGCATTCTACCACAGCTCCATTGCCAGGTTTTGAGGGCTAATTGGTGATTAGAGTCTCCCAGACTTTCCTGCCTTAGCTGGCTTCAAACCGTGATCGCTGGAGCTCAGCCTCCAGAGTAGCTAGCATACAGGCGGGAGCCACTAGCACCCAAATCAATGATTTTTTTTCTTAAAAATTATTTTTTGGGGGGCTCATATTCCCACAGCTTGTTAGTATACTGCATTTTGGGGGACCAAAACTCATTTTACACAGTTGATATTACAAAATGTATCAGAGGGCACAGACAGAAGGAAAGACTTGATTAACATGAGAGATTTTGAGAAAGTTCGGCTTTTGAGTGAAAGACAGGCAGGGGGCCATTCTTGATTGTTTTACACAAATAATCTTCTGTGGAAACAAAACCCCACTTCTTTTGCCTTTTTCTCCCTCATTTAAGTGCCATGTTGCCCAGCCGGTCTGATCATAACTCAGGTCACCCAATCAATCATCAATGTGAGCTGGAGTATTGCGACAGTGGCCCAAACGTACGTGACAGTTCTGGAATCCCACACCGGGCAGTCCACGTGTCACACCCATCAGAACCACTGTCTCTTGGGGTGCATCACCTGCGGCAGCAGCTACACGCTGGGCCTGAAGGCAGTTAGTGCTACGGGGTTGACTTCGGAGTGCATCTACCAAAGTTATTCTTCCAGTAAGTGAATTCTAAAACTCGGGCTAGACTATGGTAAGAACTGGACTACTCCAAGTCCAGGCACAACCTTTCCTCCTTTCTGTCTTTGAAAAGACACTGCAAGCTGGGCCCCGGTGACTCACACCTATCATTCTAGCTACCCAGGAGGCAGAGAGGGGGAGGATTTCAGTGTGAAGTCCACCTGGGCGAAAAGTTCATGAGCCCTCATCGCAACAGAAAAGCCTGGGCCTGGTATGACATGTGTCATCCCAGCTCTGGGGAAACATGTAAATAGCAGGATCTCACAAGTCACCAGAGCAGAAGGGGCTAGACAAGTCACAATAGGGTATCTGTCTAACAAGTGTGAGACCCTGAGTTCAAACCCCAATACCACCAAAAAAATGCGGCATTTCCACCCAGCTTGCATTATAATTCTGGTTGTTAATGGTTGTAGTTTTCCTCTTGACTTAGAAGCTCAAAGCTCAGGCCTCTGTTGGTAATCAGGAAACCTGTCTCCTGAGTGGCAGGGATTCCACACGCGAGACACTGGCACTTGGCTACTGTTAAGCATCTTTATTTTAGTGATTGGTAATGCTGCATCTGGAATCCTGATGGACAATGTGTAGTCCTTTTCAGGTGTTCAGAAGAGGCCCAAAGAAGACCTAGCGATAGAGGACAGGGGAACAAGGGAGCAGTGAACTTGGTCAACAGCCTGTCACAGAGGTGACTGCTCTTGAGGCCACATGCCACTCAGCTCAGAAAAACATCCTTTCCTCCCTCCCTCCCTCCCTCCCTCTCTCCCTCCCTCCCTCCCTCCCTCCCTCCCTCCCTTCTTTCTTTCTTTCTTTCTTTCTTTCTTTCTTTCTTTCTTTCTTTCTTTCTTTCTTTCTTTCTTTCTTTCTTTCTTTCTTTCTTTCTTTCTTTCTTTCTTTCTTTCTTTCTTTCTTTCTTTCTTTTTGCCAGTCCTGGGGCTTGAAATCAGGGCCTGAGCACTGTCCCTGGCTTCTTTTTGCTCAAGGCTAGCACTCTACCTCTTGAGCCACAGCACCACTTCTGGCCTTTTCTGTTTATGTGGTGCTGAGGAATTGAACCCAGGGCTTCACACATGCTAGGCAAGCACTCTACCACTAAGCCACATTCCTAACCAATTTGTTTTCAATTAAAGCTGAACACAGTGCATTTTTTTGTGTTGGTACTGGAACTTGAACTCAGGGCCTCATGCCATTGCTTAACTTTTGCTCACAGCTGGTAGTACTCTACAACTTGAGCTACTCTACCACATCTGGTTTTTTGCTGGACTTAAGAATCTCATTTTAAAAAATAGTGTCTCATAAATGTCTCTGGTCCAGCTTTGAACTGAGATCCTTAAATTTTAGCACCATGAGTCACTGGCACCCAGCTTCCCAATGAATTATTTTTGCTAGTATTGGGGTTTGAACTGAGGATCTTGTGCTAATTAGGCAAGCTCTCTCTCTCTCTCTCACACACACACACATACACACACACACACACACACACACACACACACACACACACACCACCCTCACATATAGACCTCTGAGCATATGGCTCAGTAAAAGAACTTGAACATCCCCGTCAATTTCCCCCTCCCGCTCCTCCTCCTGCTCCTCCTCTTCCTTCTCTGCCAATCCTGGGGCTTGAATTAAGGACCTGGGCACTGCCTCTGAGCTTCTTTTGCTCAAGATTTGTTCTCTACCCTTTTGAGCCACAGCGCCACTTCCAAAATGTTCTATGTGTTACCGAGGAATCAAACCCAGGGCTTCCTGCATGTGAGGCAAGCTCTCTACCACTAAGCCACATTCCCAGCTCTCCTTGTGTTCTTCTAACCAGTAATCAAGTATGTCATTTAAAAGTGTTGGCACGTGTGTGTTCCTGCAGTGCTAAAGGCTGCATCTGGTCCTGAGCTTGCTTTCATCCTGCAGGTGCCTGCTGCCCTTTGGGGGTGAAGGTGTATCGGTTGGGCTCTAATGGCATCCGGATCTACTGGCAAGCCTCCAGGGGCTCCGCCAACTACAGTGCTGACCTTTATGGCTCCAAAGGTGTCTTCACATGTGCCCCAAGTGCCGGCCTCCGTTTCTGTGACATCACCCAAATTCCCTGCGGGGATGTATACACCGTGATGGTCTCGCCAGTTGCTGAAACAGGACTGAAGCTTACGTTCTGTCCCAAAAAAATATATTCAGGTAAGGAATGTAATGACCCTTTATCCAAAGCCACCCCTGGCCCCTGAGCTCACACCTGCCGTCCTAGCTACTTGGAAGGCTGAGATGTGAGGATCGAGGCCCAAAGCCAGCCCTGGCAGGCAAGTTCATGAGGTTCTTATCTCCAATTAACCACCCAATAAAAAGGAAAACAAAAACTGAAAATAGAGTTGTGGCTCAAGAGGTAGAGTGCCATCCTAAAATGAAAAAGCTAAGGGACAGTGTTCAGGCCCTGAGTTCAAGTCCTAGTACCAGCAAAAGCAAAGCAATCTTGATTCAGAGCAATCACGCTTAATTGATAAATGTGAATTCTCTACAGGCTACAAGCAGCCCTCAGATTCTCTGGAATTGTGATGCTTTCTGATTATTTAATTTGGAGATTTTTGTCTCATTCCTTCCCTCTCTTCTTCAGGAAAGGAACTAGAAGCTTGCACTTAAATAGTAAAGAAAATTTTAAATGATTTCAGATTTGGAGATAGGGTTGTTTTTTAACATTGCCACAGAGATTATGTTAGATACTTAAGAATGTCGGAAAATTAGAGATTTGAACTTGATTTGCTGTTTTGAGGTTGTTGTTGTTTGTGCCAGTACTGGGGTTTGAACTCAGGTCCTGGGTACTGTCTCTCCATTTTTTCACTTGGGCTCTTCTGCTGGAGCACAGCTCTACTTCTGGCTTTTGGGTGACTCACTGGAGATCAGCATCTGAGGAACTTTCCTGCCTAGGCTGGCTTCAAGTGGGACTCCCCAAATCTTAGCTTCCTGAGTCGCTGGGATTGCCGGCGTGAGCCAAGGCTGGCCAGCTTGAACTTTGATTTGAAACTGAGAATTATGACTGCTGGTAGAAGATCAGGGAAAAAGAAATCTATAAATTATAAATTAGGTTTGGAAATGATGTGTGGGCCGCCTGTGATCACAAGATAGGGCAGTGAGCTATGTCATCATAGCCGAGCTGAGAGGAAACAATTCACTAGCCTCCCACTGTTCTAGCACCTTCTGCCACCTTGCCCAGGTGTGGGCTCTCTCTCCCTCTCTCTCTCTCTCTCTACTTCCCCTCGCTTGTGGGGGGAAGGGGCTCGTTCGCCCCTTCCTGGGTGGTCCATTATCGCTCACACGGGAGTGATGGCCAGGGGTAGCCTCGGTGGCGTGTGGTCGCAGGGTGCCCCAAAACAGCCAAGAACGACACGGACACGTGGGCCCCTGGAGAAAGCCTCTAGGGCTTCTGTTTATTCAAATGAGGAGCCTCCCAGATATACCCCAAAGGCGGGCACAAGAGAGGGGCCCCTGATTGGTCCCAAGGGGCTGCCCCTCAAGTGATGTCAGACTTCCTTCTCTTCCTGTTAAAGACAGGAAGGGGAGGGACAAGCTGAGGTCAGCTGTGGCTCCTTAAAGGTGCAGCTGACCCCAACACCCAGGGCCTTGTCATCTATTTTTCATAAATTTCTAAAGGGATAAGAAAGAGTTGGGGAAGAACAAGAAGTTTGCAGGTGAACTCGGAAAGATGAACCAGTGGCTCAGAAACCATTATCCACCAACAGGATGCAGAATTTCTCATTAAATGTAGAGGGCACAAGGTTCCAGATGGCTCTTGGTGATGGAGCAAGGCCACCTCCTCCCGAAAGCGTGTCCCCAATGCCCTTGAGTGACACACTCTGAATCTTTGTCTTTTCATTACCTTGTCCCCAAAGGTAAGCAGGCCCAAAGCAAAGCTCGATGGGAAGAGACCGAAATAGACGCTCGGGGTGGGAACTAGCCCCTAGGTTGAGGAGCCTACAGCTCAATAACTACATTTCATCACATTTGCAAAATGTTATGTGATATATCAAGCGTTTCTGCTGTATTTTATTTGTTGCCAGTCCTGGGCCTTGGACTCAGGGCCTGAGCACTGTCCCTGGCTTCTTTTTGCTCAAGGTTAGCACTCTGCCACTTGAGTCACAGCACCACTTCTGGCTTTTTCTATAATTGTGGTGCAGAGGAATCAAACCCAGGGCTTCATGTATACGAGGCGAGCACTTTACCACTAAGCCACATTGCCAGCTCCTCTGCTGTGTTTTTTGTTAAATGTTCAAAATAACCTGAAAAGATAGCTTCTGCAGATTTTACTGTCTCCAAATTACAAATGGAAATGGAGTCTCTGTGGTGCCCAAATCTCTATCCACATCCTTTTCTGTTCTCCTAATCCCTACGTCCATCTTCACATATTCTTGTTTGTTCCTGTCTTTGAATTTTATTACGTTGTCTACTCTGGCTTCAAACTCCTGGCCCCTAGCAATCGCCTACTTCATCGTCTGGGGTGGCTGGGATTGTATGGGCATGTGCCTTCACCTCGGGTGCTTAAGTCTGCATTCAGACCTCACGCTTTCCACCTCGAGGCACCCGACCACTACAGACTCCTCAGTGTGGAGACTGCGGGATCGTGGTTCAAAGCCAGCCCAGGCACAAAGCTCGTGAGATTCCATCTCCACCAGTGGCTGAGCGTGGTGGCACATGCCTGTCATCCCAGCTTTAGGGAGAACATGCGGTTGTGAACCCCAGCAATGAGGAGAAGCACAGCCAGCCCAGTGCTGTAGCCCATGTCTGTAATCCAAGCTGCTCAGGAGGATGCGATCTGAAGGTTGCGGTTTGAACTGGCCTAAGCAGGAAGGTTCGTTGTACTCTTTCATCTCCAATTAAGCATCAGAAAGGCAGCAGTGGAGGTCCTTGTGACATCTCACCCAGATACCCTTTGGTCAGGTGCCTATCGAGTCAGAAGCTCTTCACCTTTGGTAGGCTCAAGTTTACCTTGTCTGTCTCCTTGGTATAAGACAAACATGGCTTTCATAGTGAGAAGCTTTTATGGCTGCTTGTTTGAAGCAATACCACCAGGGCCTTATTTTGACCATCAGGACAATTTCATAACTAATAATCATGAATCCTATTGATAGTGTTGCGCGCTAGTCCCTGTCCTAAGAGCTGTACACAGATAAACTTAGTCCTTATTGCAAATCTGGCTTCAAGTTGATATTCTTATTGCTACCACTTTGTAGATAAACTGAGGCACAATGATATGACTTGTCCTAGGTATCGCATTCACTTGTCATCCAAATTTGTTCTTTACCCCTTTCTTTTGTGGGTGTGCTGGTATAAGGGCTTGAACTCGGGCCTCATAGTCTTGCTCTAGCTGTCTATCACTTCAAGCTACTCCTCCAGCCTGGCTCCATTTTCTGGTGTATGTCTCCACCTCAAGGCAATTCAGTGAAGATGGAGACAGTCTCCCAGACTTTTCTTCCTGGGCTGGCTTCAAACCACAGTCCTCCAGGTCTCAGCCTCCGAAATAGTTAAGGTTACAGTATAACCTTAACCTTAACCAACACCCTTCTCCCCTCTGTTCCTTTGTTTTACTTTCCATCTTCCTTCTGTGATACTGGGGATCTGACTTAGGGTCTCATGTCTATCTACTGCTGAGCTAACATCCCCAGCCATTTTGTTATTTTGAGACAGGATCTAGACAAGTTTCCAAGCTGGCTTCAAATTTATGACGCTCTCATGCCTCAGTTTCCCAAGTAGGTGGGATTATAGGTGTGTGACATCACAGCTGGTCCTTTCAGGTTATTGCTTCAGCATCTTAAATACGCCAATAAATGCACTTTTCAGTACTTGGTTTTTGTTTTTTTTTTTATTGTAGTAACCTGCTCTGGAAGTACACTTGGAATGGGTAAGTCATTTTTTTCTCATAAATAATTAGAAGAAATAATTAATGAGAAACAAATAATTACTGGTGCATTTTGAAGGTATTTAGTAGATGTTAGGATTGAAACTGAAGGTACATTAGTCAGAAAGCCAAATTCTTTCTTGGATGCAAGGGCGCTGTGCTCTCTTCTCCCACAATCTTGCGTCCCTTAGGGCATAGTGCTTGCTCTCAGATTCCACCAGTTGAGATGAATTCCTTTGGACTGTGAAATCTTTTTAATCTTCTAGGAAATTAAGCGTATTTTTGTTTTTGGAGAGGCAACTGTTGAACCCTTCCTACTTCTGAAGTTGGTTTTCGGCTTTGCTGCCTTGGAATTCTTTGGAGAGATTGAAGTTAACTGATGCCTGGGCTCTGCCTCTACCACCCCCACCCCACCCCCACCCAACCCTTAGCATTACTTAATTGGTTTGGGTGAAGCCTGTACACTAGGATTTTTTTTTCTTTTTCTTTTTCTTTTTTTTTTGGCCAATCCTGGGCTTTGAACTGAGTGAGCACCGTCCCTGGCTTCTTTTTGCTCAAGGCTAGCACTCTGCCACTTGAGCCACAGCGCCACTTCTGGCCTTTTCTATATATGTGGTGCTGAGGAATCGAACCCAGGGCTTCATGTATACGAGGTGAGCACTTTACCACTAGGCCATATTCCCAGCCCTGCACTAGGATTTTTAAAGTTCCTCAAGTGATTCTAAATGGTAGCCAAGGCTGCATTACAAAAGGGCTCCTCCAACTCTGCATGCAAACCACCAGCCCTTATTAAAGCTGAATTCTATTGGTTAGGTATGGTAGG
The DNA here is from genome assembly GCF_023159225.1 of Perognathus longimembris pacificus. Classification (NCBI taxonomy): domain Eukaryota; kingdom Metazoa; phylum Chordata; class Mammalia; order Rodentia; family Heteromyidae; genus Perognathus; species Perognathus longimembris. Next base: position 13,612,594 of record NC_063175.1, on the reverse strand, counting down.
ATCTGAAACTTAGTACTTCTAATGAGGTCTGTCCACTGCTGTTATAGCCCATTACTGATCTGACCATACATAGTGAACTTGGATTTTTCACTGAAAGGTTAGTGCTCTACCATTTGAGTCATACATACCTCCACATTCTGAATTCAGAGCTTGCTGTTATTATTCTCCATAAGTTGCCTAAATTCTCTCTAACACAATCTAGGTTTCTTTATAGGAAAATTGGAATATATATAATTACTTCATAAAACATAATGATGATTAAATGAAATATTTCTGTACTCAATGACATGCCCATAATAAGTAACTAATAAATGGCAGTTGTTAATTCAGCAGCTATCAATTGAAAGTCATACCATAGTCTATTATAGTGTGAACCAGTTATTTAAAAAAATTATAGGTGGGTGCTGGTGATTCATGTTTGTAATCCTAGCTACTCAAGGGGCTGACATCTGAGGATTGTGGTTCAAAGCCTACCCAGGCAGGAAAGTCCTTAAGACTCTTTTTTTTTTTTTTTTTTTTTGCCAGTTATGGGCCTTGGATTCAGGGCCTGAGCACTGTCCCTGGCTTCTTTTTGCTCAAGGCTAGCACTCTGCCACTTGAGCCACAGCGCCACTTCTGGCCCATATATATATATATATGTGGTGCTGGGGAATCGAACCCAGGGCGTCAAGCATATGAGGCAAGCTCTCTTGCCACTAGTCCATATTCCCAGCCCCTTGAGACTCTTATCTCCAATTAATGACTAGAAAACAGGAAGTGGCTCTGTAGCTCAAAGTGGTAGAACACTAATCTTGAGAGAGAAAAAAAAAAAAGAGCCCAGGGATAGTGCCTAAGTCTGAGTTCAAGTTCCATGACTAGGGCTGGGAAGACCATGGGTTACTGCCAGCCCAAGCAGCAAATCCAACAGCTTCTCCAATTAACCATCAAAAAGTTAGAAGTGGAGGTGTGGCTCAAGTCTTAGAGTACCAGCCTCCAGTGGAAAAGTCAAGCGAGACAGTGTTTAAGTGTTGAGTTCAAGTCACACACACACACACACACACACACACACACACACACACACACCACCCTGCAGTAGCCCCCCAAATGAAGAGTAAGCCTGGTCATCTAACGTGCCTTCCTTAGTAAGTTAGTACCTTAACTCACTGTTTTGTTTTGTTTTTTAACACTGTGATCCTGGTCACAAGCGGCAGCAGCAGCAGCTCTGAGACCCATTTAGAAATGCAATTCCTACTGATGCAGGAATTCTGGAGCAGAGCCCAGCCATCTTTGTTCAAACAAGCCCTTCAAGTAATGCTACTGTACCCTAAAGCTCGAAAACCATGGCTCTAATTCAGGAAAGCTATGGTGATGCTTGAAATTTGATGCAGGTTGGAAGAGAGAGAAGAGTCTATCTGCAATGACAGGCCAGAGGGGGTGGCTCCTGATATCCCTCTGTGGGTTACCCTCACTTTTGGCAGTCTGTCTGTTTCAGTGTCATCTGCACATACAGGGAACTTTTAGGACACTCTCTCTCCTCAGCGTCTGTGGTGGTTGAACAGGTCTCGGGTTTGCAGATACAACTGCCTGAACGAGCAAGGGGGCCAAGTCTAAGAAGCCCCAAAGAGATTCTTCTATTCTTTCTTCTTTAGATCTGAGGACTGGATTCAGGGTGTTGCATTTGCTAGGCAAGCGCTCTACTACTTGAGCCACACCCTCTGTTCTTTTGGTTTTAGTTTGCTTTTATCAGAGAGGGTCTCAAGCTTTTGCCCAGTGCAGCCTCAAACCATGGTCCTCCTACCAGTGCTATCTCAGCAGCTTGAGTCACAAGCATGGACAACCACACCTGGTTCAACGAGACTCCGAGGGAGAATGTCGCGAAGCAGGGAAGACGCGCTTGGGTCAGTCAGAAATGGCTGGTCATTTTAAATAGTTTGTCCTTTAAACAGTTCAGGTTGTCCCATTTCCTCGTTACTGACCGCAAGGTACTGGAAAAAACTCACATTTCAAATCAAAATTGTAGGAGAAATCTCGGAGATATTTGCACTTTCCAGTTTAAGAGAACACCTGTCCTTTCTTTGACCTTCCCTTGCCCTTTTCAGTGATTTACAGAGGGAAGAGGAATGCAGAATGACACTAGGAACCCTGAAGAGAAACAGAGACACTGAGTAAGTAATAGATATTGATTTTGTATGATTCTACAGCACAATTTGTCTTTTTTTTAACTCCTCTTATTTCTTTTGCAGAATTGTCTCTTTTTTGTTGTTGTTTTGTTTTTTAGTAGTTAGAGATGGAAAAGATCCAAAATGCCTTTAGGATAGGAAAAGCTTATTTTTGGCTTACCAGAAGATTAACTGCCTGTGGTTCCAGAAGACAAGATCATGTGTGTCATCGGCTGCAGAGGAGTTCACGATCCATGGCTCAGAGGAAAAATGGTTCTAGAAAAGTCCCTCTGGAAAGCAGCCAGTGTGAGCCAGCATACTCCAAGAGCCTGGAAAGCATCAAAGCTCTGCTCAGCCAGCTTATTCTGAGACTTCGCATCCAGACACACCATAGAATCTTTTTTCTTTTTGAGGCAGCCCTTTTCCATCCTTTGCTGGGATTACAAGTCCATTCAACTGTCTCCGGCTCTGTACTATGGATTTAACACAACTGCTCTGTGTGAGTGCTCCATTAACATCAGTAATTGCAATGCAGCCCTCTAGCCATTCAGGGGATTAAAAAAAAAGTTCATTCCCAGAGAAGTCCAGCCACACAAGGACAGCTGCCTGCAGAGTGCTCAGAGCCAACCTCTGTCACATGACTGGATATCTGGAAAAGCAGAACTGTGTCCTGTTGCTCTAAAGATTGCTGGCCTACTTTCAGAGTGAGCAAAGGTATCAGGTGGAAGGGATACAAAGGCAGGGCCTCAAGCTATGGCAGACAGCCTGGCAGAGTCGCATCTTTTCAGGGGAAGATCGTCAGTCTTGTTGGCTTTGTAAGGCTTTTCTCATCTTGGGAGAGGAAAGACAATGATCTATAACATAAATCTATTGTTGTACCTAGAAAAATGTTTGTCCTTCTAGAGCCAGGAGCCCAATTAAAAATAGTGTGAGTGCCAGGTGCTGGTGCCTCATGCCTGTAATCCTAGCCACTCAAGAGACTGACATCAGAGGAGTTCAGTTCAAAGCCAGCCGGGGCAGGAAAGCCTGGGAGACTCGGAGACTCTTATCTCCAACTAACCACACAAATATAGCTCAGGTGGCAAAGCAGTACTAGCCTTGAGAAAAACAACAAAACCAAAAAATCTCAAGGACAGTGCCCAGGACCTGAGTTCAAGCCCCAGGACCCAAACACACACACACACACACACACACACACACACACACACACACACGTATGAGTAAGATTTATTTGTACCTCATGTACACATAGTGTGTGTGCATGAGACAGAGAGAGAGAAAGAGAGAATATGTTTAGCCTTCAGAAGCATGATTATAGATCAAGAATGTCTGTGGCTGGGAACAATTATAAAATTTGACCAAGCTGGGTACAGGAGGCTCACACCTGTAATCCTAGTTACTCAGGAGGCTGAGATCTGAGGATCATGGTTGGAAGCCAGCCTGGGCAGGGAAGTACATGAGACCCTAATCTCCAATAAACTACTTAGAAAATAAAGCTGTGGGCTGGGAATGTGGCCCAGTGGTAGAGTGCTTGCCTAGCATGCATGAAGCCCCGGGTTTGATACCTCAGTGCCACAGAAACAGAAAAAGCCGGAAGTGGCGCTGTGGCTCAAGTGGTAGAGTGCTAGCCTTGAGCAGAAAGAAGCCAGGGACAGTGCTCAGGCCCTGAGTTCAAGCCCCAGGACTATCAAAACAAAACAAAACAACCCCCCCTAACCAAAAAAAAACCCCAAAATCTACCCAGAAGGAATTGGAACATGAATATAGGCCTGAGGCCAGCATTGGAAGGAAGCTAAATGTGTCTCTTTTCCCTTTCTAAGGTAACCTATTAAAATCTAAGAGAGAAAGTGATTTAGTTTCTCTATAAGACTGATCAGCAAACTGGGTATGGTAGAACATGCCTATAATCCTAGTGTAGGAGGTGGAAGCAGGAGGATTTTCAGATCAAGACCCAGTCTAGACTGCATAGCAAGACTTTGTTTTAAAAAAAGCTGGGTCTGAGCCTGGACACTGTGCTCACGCTTGCAATCCCAGCTAATCAGGAGGCTGAGATGTGACGAGAGCGAGCTGAAGCCAGCCCCAGAAGGACATTTCACGAGACTCTTATTCCCAGTTAACCTCCAGAAAGCCAGAAGTAGAGTTATGGTTCAAGTGGTGGCACATAAGCCTTGAGGAAAAAGAAAGAGAGAGAGAGAGAAAGAAAAAAAGAAAGAAAGGAAGGAAGGAAGAAAGAGAGAAAGACTTAGAGACAGCACCCAGTCTCTTGAGTTTAAGCCCTAGGATTGGCACACATACACACACACACACACACACACACACTAAATTTAAATTAAATTAAAAAGGGGGTCTGTAAGCACAGCTCCACAATAGAGCACCTACCTGGCAAGTACAAGGCCTTGATTTCAAATACCAGCAACATCAATCAATCAATCAATGAGCAAAGCAGCATAATTTATCACTGGTAGGAGACTTATCCCAGAGTATCTGCACTTGGAAAGCACGCTGCTTTTTTATTTTTATTTTATTTTTTTGTTGGTCATTGGCTTTGTCCCTAAGCGCCTTTGCTCAAGGCTAGTGCTCTATGACTGTGAGCCACAGTGTCACTTTCGGTTTCTGGTGGTTCATTGGAGATAAGAGTCCCACAGGCTGAATTGAATGGCAATCTTTAGATCTCAGCCTCTTGAGTAGCTAGGATCACAGGCGTGAGCCACCAGTGCCTGGCTTTTAAAAACGGTTATTATACAAGTGATATCCAGAGGGATTGCACTTACATAAGCCAGGCAAAGAGTACATTTCTTCTGGGGACCATGTCATCCCTTCCCTTGCTCTCTCCCAGTTTTTTTCTCCCGTCCCCACCCACAAGTTGCGTAGTTCATTTTCAACATAGTGTCCAGTGAGTTCCACCGGTGCGTTTGTTCACCCTGGGGACACCGCTTCTTTAAAGGAGAGAAGTGTGTCAGGCGGCACACAGAGGAGCCGTGCACGCTTCATGGTTGCTCCTAAACACCAGCGCTTCTCCATGAGCTGAGTGAGGGGGCAGCACACTGACCCATTACCCACACTGCCCCAGGGGCTCCCCACAGCCTCCAATTCAGCAGGTGTACTGCTCACAAGCTCATTCAGAGATTCTGACACGTAGCCAGCTTTGGGAAACTGTGTGTGTGTGTGTGTGTGTGTGTGTGTGTGTGTGTGTGTGTGTGTGTGTGTGTGTGTGTTTTGCTGGGCACCTTGAGCATGCCAGGCCTGGTTTAGAACACATTAAGAGCTTGCATTGGTAAGTCCTTGCTGGAAGCATGATTTGTGTGGTGGGAGGCTGAGAAGTAGAGGCTGCGGCTTAGGAGAGAGGTCAGATCTCGGGAGGCAATGAACTGAGCCTATCTGCTGGGCTCTGGGGCCCAGCACTCGTGCGAGACTGTATGCTAAGCCCAGTTGCCGGCAGGGTGTACCCTTGGAGTGGAGCTGTGTCTGTGGTTGACTGGAATACCCAAAGAACCTAGCAAATGCCAAACAGCCAGCCAGGTTCCCTGGCCAGGGGGATGAGACCTGCCCATCTATGAACCAGTGTCGATTAAGAGAGGAGAAAATGAAATCACCGTTTTCCTAGCGAGGCATCTAACGCGGAGACCAGAGTTTCACAGGATGAAAATAAAACTAGTTATGTGTATATAGCATTATTATATGCTAATTGATTTCTGTATACTCACTTTATTTTCTTTTTTTTTTTCTTTTTTTTGTCTGGGGCTTGAACTCAAGGCCTCATGCTTTCCCTCTATTTTTTTGCTCAAGGCTGGAGCTCTATCCCTTGTGACACATCTCCACTTTTGGCTTATTGCTGGTTAATTGGACAAAGTGTCTTTCAGATTTGTTTATGGGTTGGCTTTGAACCAGATCCTCAGCGTTCAGCTTCTTGAGTAGCTAGAATTACAGGCATGAGCCACCAGCAAGATAATAACATTATCCTTTATACAGATGAGGGGAGAAAAAGCACAGAAAGGTCAAGAAACACACCCATGTCCACACCGCTAACCACTGCAAATACTTCAGGGAGCCAATTAAATAGTGTTGGGTAGATTTTCTAAGCAATATTTTCTTTATGGAAAATACATCTTTAGATTATATGATTTACTCATCAATTATTAGTGAAGAAGATCTAGAAAACACAATAGAGCATGAAGCACGTGGCTTAACTCTAGTGCCTGTATATTTTGTATTTCTTTGGCTTTGCGAATTATAAGAAGCAGATTTTGATTTCTGGCCAGGGTTGGTGGGTTTTTGCCTTCATTCTGCTATGTCATGAGAATCTGAGTTTGGATTTGAGTTTGCTTAGAAAGCCAACTGGAGGGAACCTATAGAAAGAGCTCGATTATGCAGAACCGGAGAGCAGGGAGCAAGGCTGTACAGGGAAAGGCCTTACCGGCAGATAGATCCGGATCCTGACTTATCTGGAGATTTTATTCTTCTTTGTAAAATGAGGATAAAGATTGTCTTTGTGATGGGTTGTTGCTAATACAATGGAAATGCTTAAACTCACATTGCTATGACTCTGTGTGCCTGTGCAGCTAAATCCTATGCTTAAATGTGTGTGTGTGTGCATGTGTGCACGTGTGTGTGTGCACCAGTATTGGGTCTTCAACTCAGGGCTTTGTGCTCTGACTTGCCTTTTTCACTCAAGGCTGGCACTCTACTCCTTGAGCTAAATCTCCATTTCTGGCTTTTTGCTGATCAGTTGGAGATAAAAATCTCAGGGATTTTTCTGTACAGCTTGGCTGCAAAGCCCGATCCTTCCATCTCAGCCTCCCGCACAGCTGCTGTTGCTAAAGGCCCACGCCACTGGAGCCTGGCAGAAATCCAGCCGTTGAGGATGCAGCACAACTTCATCCTCGGTGAGCCACCCAGGAGGGCGTTTTACGTCATTCCCTCGGGATATGGGGTCTCGGCCACCGCACTCTTTTCTCTTGGTTTGATTCCCCCCTCCCACCCCCCACCCAGGTGAGGATTTCAGAAAGATCTGCACTGTTACAAATGTTTCTTATAGATTAGGTCTCCATCCTAATGCTAAGCTGGTCCCAATTCAACACGGAAGAGCGAGCAGGGGGATGATGGTGCATTTATTTAAAATTATGAGTAGCTGGGTCAATTTAAAGTAGGAGGAAAGGACACCAGGGCTCTAGCTTCTCTTTTTCAGAAGCTGTAAAAAAAAAAAAAAAAGTCATGCTGTATATAGTGCCAGAACCCATTTTTAGGGCTGTTTTCTTTTGCTATTCTTCACTATACTTTCCTCTTCTAAAAGCTGCAAGTTGTCTTGCAATAACTGTTCTATCACTTTCTACGTATGCCACCCAGCACTATCTGAGCACCGCTGGCACGGCTTTAACTGCAGCAAGCCTGGTTCCTTATCTGTAAAAAGTGATTTGGAGATTAATCAGATCATTCACTTTACTTGGTGCATATCATATACTAAGCAACCTGCAAATATTGAAGATAATTAGCAGTCCTAGTCATTAGCCATTTCCAGCTATTTTTTGTTGCTGTTTTGCTTTGTTCTGTGCCAGTACTAGGACTTCAAGGTTTCTCACTTTCACTTGGCTTTTTTTTGCTCAAGGCTGGTGCTATACCACTTGAGCCACATCTCCACTTCTTGCTGGTTAATTGGAAATGTGTCATGAACTTTTCTGCCCAGGCAGGCTTTGAACCTTAATCCTCAGATATCAGCCTCCTAAATAGCTAGAATTACAGTTGTAAGCCACCAGCACCTGGCTACCATTTTTTTATGACAAACTTTATTAAAACTATTTAGCTCTTAGCTGAGCACCAGTGGTTTATGCCTGTAATCCTAGCTACTCAGGAGGATGTGATCTGAGGATCATGTGTTGAAGCCAGCGCAGGCAGGAAAGTCTATAAAACTCTTACCTCCAATTAAGCATCTCCTGCCCCCACCCCCTAAAAAAAGCGGGAAGTGGAGCTATGGTCCAAGTGGTAGAGCACTAGCCTTTAGCATAAACTCTCAGGGGCAGTGCTCAGGCCCTGAGTTCAAGCCCTGGGATAGGTGCGTGTGCATGTTGATGCATACACACACACACACACACAAGTAAATCAACTTTTGGAGAAAATGAATTTTCCATTTGTTAGTTGAGCAGCCTTGTGGGTGAAATCTACTGTAGGTCTTTGTCAATGAGAAATTTCTTTTGTAAAGCATAGGGTCCTATGACTGCTCCATATATATATATATATGTTACCTAGGTATATATGTTTCTATATCCACCTATCCATAGATATATATGTTATGCAGATATATCTATATATATATCACATCTATTTGTATCTGTCTCTATAGATCTGTCTCTCTCTCCAGACATCCATAGCTATTGCTATAGATAGATGTATCTATATCTAACTGGAGATACACAGATGTCTCTGTATCTAGGTGGAGATGTCTGTCGATGCGTCTAGCCGGATCTGTGCCTCTGCCTCTGTCTACATGGACATCTGGTTAGACGGGCAGATGAGTGAACAGTGAATAGGGATCACAGTGGCTGTCCACGGCCTCAGCACTTGGAGCCTCCAGCTACAGCTCCCTGCCGCCAGGGGGCAGAAGACCTGCGCACTGCCTTCCGCTCGCCCTCGGGTCCCGCCTCCGTCTCGGACGTCACCAGAGGGCGCGGCCCCGGCAGGGGCGTGGCCTTCCCTACGCCACCGCCGCGAGGGGCGGGGCCTTCCGCGGCGCGAGGGCGGGGCCTCCCCCACCCTCCGCCGCCGCGAGGTGCGTGGCCTTCCCTACGCCACCGCCGCGAGGGGCGGGGCCTTCCGCGGGGCGAGGGCGGGGCCTCCCCCACCCCATCCTCCGTCGCCGCGAGGGGCGTGGCCATGGGGAGCGCGGGCGGGAGGGCGTGGCCTTCCCCCCCAGCCGCGAGGGGCGTGGCCGTGGGGAGTGCCGGCGGGAGGACGTGGCCTTCCTCCCCCCTCCCCCCCCGCCGCGAGGGGCGTGGCCGTGGGGAGAGCCGGCGGGAGGACGTGGCCTGCCTCCCCCTCCCCCCCCGCCGCGAGGGGCGTGGCCGCGGGGAGCGCGGGCGGGAGGATGTGGCCTTCCTCCCCCTCCCCCCCCGCCGCGAGGGGCGTGGCCGCGGGGAGCGCCGGCGGGAGGGCGTGGCCTTCCCCCCCCAGCCGCGAGGGGCGTGGCCGTGGGGAGCGCCGGCGGGAGGGCGTGGCCTTCCCCCCCAGCCGCGAGGGGCGTGGCCGCGGGGAGCGCCGGCGGGAGGGCGTGGCCTTCCCCCCCCCAGCCGCGAGGGGCGTGGCCGTGGGGAGCGCCGGCGGGAGGGCGTGGCCTTCCCCCCCCAGCCGCGAGGGGCGTGGCCGCGGGGAGCGCCGGCGGGAGGGCGTGGCCTTCCTCCCCCTCCCCCCCGCCGCGAGGGGCGTGGCCGTGGGGAGCGCCGGCGGGAGGGCGTGGCCTTCCCCCCCCAGCCGCGAGGGGCGTGGCCGTGGGGAGCGCCGGCGGGAGGCGGCGGCCGCGGCTCCTCAGCCTGGGGAAGATGGCGCCGCCGGTGACGGAGCGCGGGCTGAAGAGCGTCGTGTGGCAGAGTGAGTGCGCGGGGGCCGGGGCCGGGGTAGAGGGGAAGGCGGCGGGCCTCCGCGCTGCCCGGGCGCCGCGGCCCCGCGAGGGCTCCGTGCGCGGGGGGCGCGGCGCGGCCTGCTCGTGGGCGCCGCGGACCGGGCGCGTCCTCCCCCCGCCCCCCGCGGCGAGCTCGCCCCGCGCGGCGTCCCGGGGCCGCCGTCCGGTTCCGGGTCCGGTCCGTCCCCGCCGCGGCCCCGCCGCGTGGAGCGGCTGCCCGGAGCCTGCGGCTCGCCGGCGCGTTCCGGGGAAGGGCCGCGCCGGGCCGCCCCGCTCCACCCCCCGTCCCCCCTCCCGGCCCGGGCCGCCCCGCTCCACCCCCCGTCCCCCCTCCCGGCCGGGCCGCCCCGCTCCACCCCCCCCCCCCCGGCCCGGGCCGCCCCCCCCCTTCCTCGGCGGTCCCGGGCGCGCCGGCCCGCCGCCGTCCCCGCCGTCTCCGCACCCGCGCCTGGCTGCCGGGCCGGGCCGGGCCGGGCGGGGCGGAGCGTCCTCTCCTCCGAGGTCCCTGCCCCAGCTGGCCGAGCCGGGGCGGGTTCGCTTTCACTTAGATGTGAGTGACAGCCTTCTCGGAACTCCAGATCCTGCTTGTTACGGAAGTGGCGCTTTCCATGATCGGAAAAAGCGCCTCCTTCAGATCGGCCCAGCCCGGAGGCGGCCGTCCGGAGGGGGTGCGCTCGCTCACGGTCACCTCACCGGCCAGCCCGCCGGTCAGCTCACCCGTCAGCCCACCCGTCAGCTCACCCGTCAGCTCACCCGTCAGCTCACAGGTCAGCTCACCCGTCAGCTCACAGGTCAGCTCACAGGTCAGCTCACAGGTCAGCTCACAGGTCAGCTCACCCGTCAGCTCACAGGTCAGCTCACCCGTCAGCTCACAGGTCAGCTCACCCGTCAGCTCACAGGTCAGCTCACCCGTCAGCTCACAGGTCAGCTCACAGGTCAGCTCACCCGTCAGCTCACAGGTCAGCTCACCCGTCAGCTCACAGGTCAGCTCACCCGTCAGCTCACAGGTCAGCTCACAGGTCAGCTCACAGGTCAGCTCACCCGTCAGCTCACAGGTCAGCTCACCCATCAGCTCACAGGTCAGCTCACAGGTCAGCTCACCCGTCAGCTCACAGGTCAGCCCACCCGTCAGCTCACAGGTCAGCTCACAGGTCAGCTCACCCGTCAGCTCACCCATCCGCTCACAGGTCAGCTCACAGGTCAGCTCACCCGTCAGCTCACAGGTCAGCCCACCCGTCAGCTCACAGGTCAGCTCACAGGTCAGCTCACCCGTCAGCTCACCCGTCAGCTCACAGGTCAGCTCACCCGTCAGCTCACCCGTCAGCTCACCCGTCAGCTCACAGGTCAGCTCACCCGTCAGCTCACAGGTCAGCTCACAGGTCAGCTCACCCGTCAGCTCACCCGTCAGCTCACCCGTCAGCTCACAGGTCAGCTCACCCGTCAGCTCACCCGTCAGCTCACCCGTCAGCTCACCCGTCAGCTCACAGGTCAGCTCACCCGTCAGCTCACCCGTCAGCTCACCCGTCAGCTCACAGGTCAGCTCACCCGTCAGCTCACAGGTCAGCTCACAGGTCAGCTCACCCGTCAGCTCACAGGTCAGCTCACCCGTCAGCTCACAGGTCAGCTCACAGGTCAGCTCACAGGTCAGCTCACAGGTCAGCTCACCCGTCAGCTCACCCGTCAGCTCACAGGTCAGCTCACAGGTCAGCTCACCCGTCAGCTCACCGGTCAGCTCACAGGTCAGCTCACCCGTCAGCTCACAGGTCAGCTCACCGGCCAGCCCACCGGTCACCTCACCGGTCAGCCCAAAGGTCAGCTCACAGGTCAGCTCACCCGTCAGCTCACCCGTCAGCTCACAGGTCAGCTCACCCGTCAGCTCACAGGTCAGCTCACCCGTCAGCTCACAGGTCAGCTCACCCGTCAGCTCACCCGTCAGCTCACAGGTCAGCTCACCCGTCAGCTCACCGGTCACCTCGCCGGCCAGCCCGCCGGTCAGCTCACCCGTCAGCTCACCCGTCAGCTCACCCGTCAGCTCACAGGTCAGCTCACCCGTCAGCTCACAGGTCAGCTCACAGGTCAGCTCACAGGTCAGCTCACAGGTCAGCTCACCCGTCAGCTCACCCGTCAGCTCACAGGTCAGCTCACAGGTCAGCTCACCCGTCAGCTCACAGGTCAGCTCACCCGTCAGCTCACAGGTCAGCTCACCGGCCAGCCCACCGGTCACCTCACCGGTCAGCCCAAAGGTCAGCTCACAGGTCAGCTCACCCGTCAGCTCACCCGTCAGCTCACAGGTCAGCTCACCCGTCAGCTCACAGGTCAGCTCACAGGTCAGCTTACCGGTCAGCTCACCCATCCGCTCACAGGTCAGCTCACAGGTCAGCTCACAGGTCAGCTAGGCGCCAGCGCGGGGGCAGGCAGCAAGCTCTGCGGCGCGAGCCACTAGGCCAGGGGTGAGTGTAGAGATAATCAAGTTCCCGCCCGGTGCTGTCGATTCGAGGTGACAGCAGGCTATCCAGACAGAGTGTAAGGTAAGGACAGAAACTGAACCGGAGGAAAGAGACGGGAGTTGCTAAAATAGTTCTCAGAGATTGTCTAACTAGAAACAACCGAAAGACAAGATAATTGCCACCTGACGCTTGCTGGATGAAACATACTCAAAAAGGAGTCTCTTCAGTTAATTTGGCAAAAGATGAATCTGGAAAAATGTTGGAGCTAAGAGAAGGATAAAAAAATAATTGGAGAAAAAGGTTTTGTTGGGTTAGAGGTATAATTAGTCCAGGATTGAAAACTAAACGTAAGAACCTCTAATTTATCCAGAAACTATGGTAAATAGAATGGGACTACTACTCAGTGCTGTTAGCATTTCCCTAGCCTTAGGTCCTCAGCTCCTCCCACTAGCCCCCAGATCCACCCATACCTAATGAGCCACTCCTACTCACTACCTACCTACTTCCCCTTTACCCCCAGAGAGAAGCTGCCACCTGGATAAGGTGCAGACGCCTTGTAGCTCCCTCTCCCGTGGGAACTATGGCCCCACAAATAAACCTCCTTATGAACCTTCTTCTCCTGTCTGTGATTATCTCCACATGGTCCCCTGGGATGGCAGGAACAGATCCTTTCATGTCCAAGGTGCTGTTCTTTACACATATTAAACGTCATAAGAATGTCGGCATTTCACTGACATTGAAATTGGCATAGCTTATTAGAATGACTGCATTATTCTTATAGCCAAAAGAGGAAACAAGAGGTCTCACACTGATGCATGGATACGGCAGTAAAAAGAAATTAGTGACATATTTTATATCTTCACTGAGTCTTGAAAATATTACGCAAAATAAGAACCCAGTCATATTTTATGACTCCACTTATATGAAATGTCCAGAGTAAGCAAATACATCAAGACAGGAAGTGTACTAAGTGGATGCCTATCTAGAGAGAGGGAGATTGGAGGAATGGGGTCTCTTATTAGAGTACTGGAGAAATTCTCAAAACTAGTATGGAAACATGGTGATGGATGTATGGCTTTATGAATGCACTGGGGAAAAAAGTCATATGCTTTAAAATATGTGTAAAATATAAATTATATCTTGTAATAAGGCTTTTAAAGTAAACCCGGCCAACATCTATTAAATCTAGACCTAGGGTTTACACATAGGTTGTTTGGAATACAATGCTAATGATTGATCTACAATGCTAATGATTGATATGCAAACTTTAGTTCAGAGTCTTATTTTATGCATTAGACTCTTAACTGTTACTTAAAGCTGACTTCCTTTTCTCATTTCAGTCTACACAGACAATAACTGTCAGGAACGTTTTCCTTTAATAGTACCCTTATATCACTGTTTGGTTCTCTTGAAGACCTGCCGAGAATTTGTATTTCTTCAGTTGCTGAAAGCTCATTTCAAAAACTCTCTCTGTCTCTCTCTGTCTCTCTGCCATTCCTGGGGTTTGAACTCTGGGCCTGGGAGTTTTCTCAAGGCTGGCATTCTAACTTCAGCAACAGCACTACTTCTGTTTTTATTGAGTAGTTTATTGGAGATTAGAGTCTCAGGGCAGCCAGATGCCCCTGGCTCATGTCTGCAATCCTAGCTACTCAGCAAGCTGAGCTCTGAGGATAATGGTTTGAAGCCAGCCTGGGCAGAAAAGTCGCCATGAGACTCTCATCTTCAATTAACCACTCAAAAACTAGTGAAGATTGCTATGCTTATTTGCTGTTTTTTGCTTTAGGGAAGTGGTAACAAAAGTACCACAGTTACAGGGTTTTAAGTGAAACGTTTATGTCGTTTATTTTTTTTTTAAAGAACCACATTTGAAAAACGACAGCAAGCGACAATGAAGTAAAAATCATTTTAAAATTTAACTGCTAATTAAAGTTACTTTTTTTAAACTGAAGTAGAAAAAGATTGCAATAGCAAATGCAAATATAAAATAAAAGTAAACTTCCTTCCAACCTAAGCCCAGAGTCTTTCTCTCCAGACACAACTACTTTTAGGTTTTTTAATCCTTCTTAAAGTTTTCTGAAAATAAACACTTGTGCAGAGAAACATGCTTTTGGTTTTGTTGTAATCAGCTGTCTATGGGTTTTAAAAATTCTTGTCACTTCCTCTTTTAAGCTCATTTCGTGGTGCAGTTAAAAAAGTTCTTTTAGGGGGCTGGGGATATAGCCTAGTGGCAAGAGTGCCTGCCTCGGATACACGAGGCCCTAGGTTCAATTCCCCAGCACCACATATACAGAAAACGGCCAGAAGCGGCGCTGTGGCTCAAGTGGCGGAGTGCTACCCTTGAGCGGGAAGAAGCCAGGGACAGTGCTCAGGCCCTGAGTCCAAGGCCCAGGACTGGCCAAAAAAAAAAAAGTTCTTTTAGAGAAAAAAAATGGAAACAGATCTTAGTCTTGCTGCCAACCACCATTCAAGTTGGAAGCAGGTACCAGTTTAATGACCCAAAAGGACACATTCACCTAACAGCAGAACTGTGACCAAAAAAAGGGAAGAAAAAATGGGGGTGGGGGGTTGAAGAGGAATCATGGAAGGTACTTAACTGTTGGGGTATTGGACAAACTGAGTTACTTTTTGGACCAAGTAACTTATTGAATATAGTGATTTTGATCTAGAAATAAAACGATTCCAACGGGAAAAAATGTTACTTTAGATCTTTACACAGTCATTCATTTAAGTCTATTTATATTGAGTACCTGCCCTGTTCTTTGACCTCTTGAAATTCACAATAAAGTCAGAGACTGGTGCACAAGAAATAGGTGCTGTTTTAGCAGATACGAAGACATTTGCTTGTAGAAGACAGGAAAAGGTGTTGGTTTCCTCTGGTAGTGGGTCTGGGATATTCAAAGCAGGAGTGACATTTAAGATGGTTCTTGTAAGAGGCTGATATTTTGCTAAGCAAAGAAAATCTGGAACACACCGTAAAAAGTGACAAAAATGTGTGATTATTTATAAAAGGGGAACAACAACAAAAGAGAAACACTTCTTTTTAGTTGCAAAGGATTGGAAGATGTAGGCAATAGGATTGTAAATGCTCTGGTAAATAGTTGAGGTATTTTCTAGGCAATGAGGAAACACTAAAGATGGTTTTCCTCCTCTTCCTCAAATACCAGTCACCATATTTTCACATTCCATTAAGTAATGCCAAAAAGAAGTTATTTGCTTATTTCTACTTTGAAGGGAAATGCCCATTAAAATTTAATTAAGTATAATGATAATGTTGCATATAACTTGATTTTTTTTGCCTAAATAACTACTACCCAGTTACAACTATAGAATGTTTCCAAGCACCCCATGACTTCCCCAGTTCAACTCCACCCCTTTCCCTCAATATAGCCATTATTCTGACTGTCAGATTTACTGTAGACCCTTTAGTAGCTCCCATATACATAATTTATCTAACAGTGGATTGGAAATATTAGGGAATAAATATATTTGTACTGGACATTTATAGGTTTTATTTGTCATTTTGTAAACAATACATTCCAACAGTTTGCAGAACATTGACATTGTATTAGATATTATAAGTAATCTACAGATGCTTTAAAGTATGGGGAAGGATGCACATGGTTATATGCTAATGCTGTATCATTCTATTTCTGAAATTTTTTTGAGACTGGAAATCTCTATTTTGCCTAGACTGGCTTGAACACATAGTCTCAAGTGATCCTCCTACCTTAGCTCCTGAGTAGTTGGGACTATAGCATGTACTTGTGCCTGGCTTACTGTACCCTTGCATGGAAGAGACCTGTGTATTCACAGATACTGGTTGGAGTAAGGAGGAGATTCTGAACCCAACCCCCTGAGAACACTAAAAGATGACTATATCTTCTTTAAAAATAAGAATGTACTAGATTTCTACTAGAAAAAATTACCTTAATATTTGCCTTTGTATAATTTCAGGGTTGTTTTTTTTTTTCAGTACTAGGAACTGAACCCAGATCCTTGCACATGGTTAGGCAACCACTGAACTATATACCCAGTCCTGTCTTTGTATATGTTTAGTGTTCTTGTCGTAGTTCTCAATTTTCATCTGTTCTACTGAACTATATACCCAGTCCTGCCTTTGTATATATTTAGTGTTCTTGTCGTAGTTCTCAATTTTCATGTATTCTACTTAACTATATTTTTGAACCATATATTTTAGAAACCTTATGCACAGCTCATTATGTCTTTATTAAAATAATTCATGGTGTCTTCTCTTGTTTCCTACTCCAGCGCCTAGTTTGACCTTTATAAAGATTGTTACCCACAAACTGAATGCTATAGGCCAGACGTAGGCAGAATAATAATTAGGAATTTAAGAACATGTTTTGCTTTTTTTGAGAATCTAAATTCCTTTATGACCTGCAGATGTGATTTTTTTTTTTTTGCTATTGGCTATTTTTCAAAAAACATTATTAAACATTATAAAGGCCTCATTTGAATATTTCTCCACATTGTACTATAGTTGGAAGACTTGGTTTCTAGTCTAGGTGTACTTCAGTTTATTAAATAATGAAGTTGTGTTTTTTTAAGGGGTGCTGGTCATTGAACTCAACTTATACTTGGTAAGTAATTGCTCTACCACTTGAGCCACACTTTTTCCATTTTTGATTCTTTCTCAGATAGTCTTGGGCTTTTGCCAGGTCTAGCCTTTAGTATGATCTTCCTATCTCTACCACCTATGTGGCTGACATCACCAGCATGTCCCCTGCACTTGGCTTTGGGAAGATAGACTCTCATTAAATTTGATGGGCTTGCCTCAAGCTGCATTCCTTCCTGTTCCTAGTTCCCTAGTAGCTAGGATTACAGACAAGTGCCACTACATCCAGCCTAGATTGTGCCCCTGCCCAGTCTCCCCCTCCCCCCATTGAATCTTTGATAACTCCAGTTCCATTTTTTAGACCTTTAATTTGTTATATTTTATTTTTACTTGCATTCTTATTAGATTTATATTGTGCCATATTTTTCTCATGTTTTGTTTGGGATATAAGTGTTTCTTCCCATTGGCGTTTCTTTGCCTAATGACATTTTGTAGATTGTGTCTTAGCCTGTTTGTTCTGACAGCTTTTGTTATCATCATTCCTTGCTCCTGTTTGTTTATTTTGGTACTGGGGTTTGATCTTAGGTTGTTGTACTACTTAGGCTGTTGAGCAATCATTTGAGCCACACCTCGACCTCTTATTATATTGATTGTAAACATCTGAGTACTACATCACCAGTGGATTAAAATAAACTAAACATTAGAAATCTAAAATATAAAAAGTGAAACAATAAAATTTGGAGAAATTGTAGGCTAATGTGGGTTAGACTTAAAAAAATAACTGATAACCTTACCCAGACACTGCAAAAGATATTATGTAAGACTTTTCATGTAGGACACTATAAATAAAGCCAAGAGCTAAACTATAGACTTGAAGAAAATGCCAACATACATAGGACAGAAAGACTCGATATATAAAGAATGCCTAGAAATTGACTGGGAAAAGATAATGACCTGGCAGAAAAATGAGCAAAGGAAATGAGCAGGCAACTTGTAGGTTAAGTCATTCAATAGACTTTTTGATTTGGAGAAATGGAAATCAAGACTAGCTAACCTTTTTAATCTATAAGATTGGCAGAATCAGGGTGACTGATAGCATGTAGTAGTGGAAAGCTTCTTGACGGGAGTGTATGAGTTTTTAGTGCCTTTTGAGAAATTTTCAGTTTAGTAAAATAAGAGACAGATACTTTGTAATGTCAGCAATCTCATTGTGGGTCTTTCCATTTCAGAATTAAAAGTAATCGCAAATATACATATATGTTTAGAGTTTTTTACTATAATATTATAGTGGTAAAATTGGACACAGAATGGCACACAGCCTGGCAAATGGGAGAATATTTGAATAGTATACTGTGCCTATACTAAGGAATATTCTGTAGCCAAATTTTATATTTGGATATTTGGAGATATAATGCATATTTAGTGAAAAATGCAGTGATAGAAATGTATGTAAGCTGATACCCTTTTTGTAACAATTTGATTATGAAACTACAAACTTCTAGAAGTTAGAGATACAACTCTGCTGTTGAGAAATAAACGGGAGTGGGAGGCAAAGAGTTGATATAGATGATCCAGAAGAAAAGGCTTAGTGGACACAAAGGAGATAAAGGGAAAAATGGATGGAAAAGGCTCAGTTGTCACATAGGAGATAAAGGGAAGATAGATGAGACTAGGAGGGATTTGGGAGGTAGAATCAATAGGATTTAAGCTAAAGGAGAGTCAGCCTAGACTATGAAATTCCAATTTGTGAATTAGATAATGGTGTTGCTGGTTTATTGATGAAAAGAGAAGGTAAAGGTTTGGAGGGGAAAAAATAAAATAGTTTAGGGCTAGAACATGGTGAGTCAAGTGTAAATTGAAGTATCTGATAGGCAATTGGAGATGAGATATTGAGGTGTAAACTCAGAAGAATTTAAGAGATCATGTAGTATACAGCATATGGTGGTCATAGCTGTGAATTTAGATGCAATCGAGCAGATAGAGGAGGGTATCTTTTCCAGGTCAATAGTGAGATTTTCTTTTAGTACTTGCATTTTTTACTCTTGTTTTCTTGATTCTGATTTTCATATGGTTTGCCTGTGTGTGTGTGTGTGTGTGTGTGTGTGTGTGTGTGTGTGTGTGTGTGTGTGTGTGTGTGTGTGTGAGAGAGAGAGAGAGAGAGAGAGAGAATATCCAGTCCTCAAACTCCAGATCTGATGCTTTTGCTCATTGGCAGGCAGTTTGCCTTTTTATTTGCTTTATTTCCTTTAAGACTTCATTATTCATATGTTATTTCCTATTTCCAGACAAACCAGTTTCTCTTGCACTGTTATTATCAGGTTTATTCACATTATTTTTCTGAGCATACCATTAGCATTGATCATGTTATTGTACACATAATCCCTTTTTCTTCCTTCCAGCATTTTTACTTCATTGGCATTATAGTTTTAAGTATATTTCCTTTTATACTTAAAAGAAACAGCAATAGGAGAGTTGGTATTACTAGGTCATTGTTTGAGTAACATTTGGACTTGTGGAAGATCAGTTTAGAAATGAGACAGAGCTAGTTAGGGGAGGACATTGAATAGTAGAGTTTAGATTTTGTTTTGTAGGCAAGAATGAAGGGACTTTTGAGGTAGATATTGAGGTAAACAGAAGGATTGTGTATTAGGAAGCTGACCTGTATACAGCAATGTGAAAAATTAATTGAGAATGCAAAGGATTGAAGGTGGAAAGCAAAAAAGTCCAAATAAGAGTCTAAATAAGAGGCTGTTGCGATAGTACATTGAGCAATGATAAGAATAAAAAATGTTCATTATTTATAGCATTTGCATTGTGGAATGTACTTTCACGAATGAAGAGATAGTTTAAAGTACACAGGAAGATGTGCACAGTTGAGATGTAAGCACTATTCGTTTTTTTCATCTTTGGATTTTGGCATCCATGGAGGTTCTTGGAACCCCCCTCCCCCTAGATACCAAGAGATAGCCGTAATCTCCTTTTAGACTTGGACATTCTAGCAATAGTAGCTGTTTTCCGTATTTAGTTTCTATTACCTACCTGTGCTCAGTTTGTTTTTGAGGTTCCCTAACAGTTGTTTATCACATTCCCTAACTCAGTTTACCTGTTGAAATAATGGTGTGAATATTGATGTGGTTCATGTGAAAAATGCCAGTGGCAACAGTTTTACCACCAGGTTTTCCAACATTTTTGTTATTGACAAAAGCAATAAACCTTGGATTTCTCTTTCCTGAGGAAAACGGATCTGACTCACCATTGCTGAAGAGAGCAACAAGAGGCTGGCAGCCAGTCAGAGCACCTACTGTTTCTGTGTACTGTTAGAAATAAGAATCAAGGAATTTTACTTAATGAAATGATCTCTGTGATATCAGAAATAAGGAATTTTAACTAAAAATGATCTAGTGAGGGAAAAACTGGGAGAGAGTGAGGGAAGGGGTGACATTGTCTGAAAAGAGTTGAAGTTCAGGCGCTGAGTCCAAGCCCCAGGATAACTGTAATTCCTCTTTACATCATCTTTTTGTTTTGTTTTGTTTTCAGTGTATTCATAAATTTATTCATTGGTAAGTCTTTTTAAATTTTTTTCATTTCTTTAATTTCAAAGTGATGTACAGCGGAGTTATAGTTTCATACGTAAGGTAGTCCGTACATTTCTTATCCAACTTGTTACCTCCTCTCTCATTTTTCCCCTGCCTTTCCCCCCTCCCCGTATCCCTCCCCCACCCCATGAGCTGTACAATTGGTTTATACCATATAGTTGTTGTGGTTGTTTTTTTTTTCCCTGCCAGTCCTGGGGCTTGAACTCTGGAACTAGGTACTGTCCCTAGTTTCTTTTTTTTTTGGCCAGTCCTGGGCCTTGGACTCAGGGCCTAAGCACTGTCCCTGGCTTCTTCCCGCTCAAGGCTAGCACTCTGCCACTTGAGCCACAGCGCCGCTTCTGGCCGTTTTCTGTATATGTGGTGCTGGGGAATCGAACCTAGGGCCTCGGGTATACCGAGGCAGGCACTCTTGCCGCTAGGCTATATCCCCAGCCCCTGTCCCTAGTTTCTTTTGCTCAAGGCTAGCACTCTACCACTTGAGCCACAGCATCACTTCTGGGTTTTTCTATTTATATGGTACTGAGGAATGGAACCCAGGGCTTCATGCATGCTAGGCAAGCACTCCACCACTAAGCCATATTCCCAGTCCTAAACAATATAGTTTGTAAGTATTGCTGTTGCATTGGTTTGTCTTTTTATCCTTTGTTTCTTGATTTTGGTATTTCTTTTCCCTTCCCTAATTCAGTACACATCTATACAGTAACCAGGGTACCAAAATCATTTACAGTGATAGCAGGAGTAAAACCATGGGAAAGAAAGACAAAAGAAAAAGGGCATAATTTCACACGGTATGTTGAAAATAACAACGATAAACCACTTGTTTTTATAACTTGGAGTTTATTTCGCTTAGCATCATCTGTGTGTTCATAAGAACATAACTATTGAGCTATTGTGATCTTCTGCTGGAATTATCCAAAATGTATACATCACCTTTATAATAACAATAAAAATAATCTGGTGTAATTTAAAATAGAAACTTGACTGTTATACTTTCCACTAGCCCGATATTATTTACTAAATTTGATCATGATTTTTTGCAGTGCACTGCAAAGTTCTTTTGTACAAATCCAGTCACCATGCATGAGTGAATCTATTCAGACCTCTTTGGTTTCACTGTTGTATTTGTCCTCTTTCATAGCACAACATTGGCTTTGTTGCTATGTATTATAAATCTTGACATTTGGCATTGGTTTTTTAAAAAAATGAAGGTGTTTTTCTGGTAACAGCGCCAGTAAAAAATTACGGTCAGATATCAGAAGAACAATCAGTACTGCCGAATGGGGGTTCTGAATATAGGAAAGAGGAAATATCCAGAGGCTGGATTAAAAAGATGACCCACAATTTACAGATGTGAAGCCTAGAGCAGTTTTTAGGGAACTCAATTTTATCTCAATTTGAGGCATGTAAATGCTTAAATCTGTACTGTATAATTGAATGAAATCAAGGAGAAATGAGCTTTAATATTGTTAAATACTTAAGGACTGATCTTGATAGATGAAATTTGGCAAAGAACCTGATGTCTAAAGAAGAATGTAGAATAGGCAAAGCAAAGGCAAAACCATACTCTTGAGGTGTATTCATGTTTAGAATGCTGCAGAAAAATGGTTATAGGGGCTGGGAATATGGCCTAGTGGCAAGAGAGCTCGCCTTGTATACATGAAGTCCTGGGTTCCATTCCCCAGCACCACATATATAGAAAACGGCCAGAAGTGGCACTGTGGCTCAAGTGGCAGAGCAAAAGGAAGCCAGGGACAGTGCTCAGGCTCTGAGTTGGCCTAGGACTAGCCCCCCCCCAAAAAAAAAAATTAAAAAAAAAAAAAAGAAAAGGGGCTGGGAATATGGCCTAGTGGCAAGAGTGCTTGCCTTGTATACATGAAGCCCTAGGTTCGATTCCCCAGCACCACCTATATAGAAAACAGCCAGAAGTAGTGCTGTGGCTCAAGTGGCAGAGTACTAGCCTTGAGCAAAAAGAGGCCAGGGACAGGGCTCAGGCCCTGAGTCCAAGGCCCAGAACTGGCAAAAAAGAAAAAAAGAAAAGAAAAATGGATATAGAGTTCAGTAATTTTCATTAATATTTAGAGGAAATGTCTTTTTACTTCAGTTGATTTAGTTGATGAGATTTCCTTTCTCTCTACTCTAAATATATGTTGTATGTAACCATATCACTTTTCATGAATGCTCCAATCTCTGCTCATCAAATTAGTTCTTTATTTTAAAGATGCTAACACTGACTGTATAGGAATCTTTAGATTCTTGGACAGTATTACTCAGTAGAAATGAAATGTAAGAACCAGAGGTGTGACTCAAAAGTAATTCAGGACCCTGACTTTAATCCTTAGTACCATTAAAAAAATAATAATGCAAACCACATATGAAATTTAAATTTTTCTGGTGGCCACATTGAACAACATTGAACAAAGTAAAGAGATGTGAAATTAATTTTAACAATATATTCTCCTCCACTTGATGTATGCAAAAAGTTATCTAAAAATGTAATTTAAAAGTTAACTTGGGGCTAGGAATATGGCCTGGTGGTAAAGTGCTCATCTCGTATACATGAAGCCCCGGGTTTGATTCCTCAGCACCACATATATAGAAAAATCTAGAAGTGGTGCTGTGGCTCAAGTGACAGAGTGCTAGCCTTGAGCAAAAAGAAGCCAGGGACAGTGCTTAAGCCCTGAGTTCAAGCCCCAGGACTGGCAAAAAAAACACCAAAACCAAACAAAAAGTTAACTTGCTTTTGTTCCTTTTTTTCATTTCAAAGTCTTGGGGTTTTTTGGTTTTGTGTGTGTATTTTTGTATGTATGATTTTGTTGTTGTTTTGGAGGTGTTGGAGATCAAACCCAGGACCTTAATCATACTGAGTATGTGTTCTACCACTGAGTCATGCTCCAACCTCTCATATGTAGTCTGTGCTTGCAGGACAGTGCAGTTCAGACTAATCACATAGCGCGTGCTCAATAGACACTGGGTCTAGTTTCTGTCTTCTAGGACAGTGTGTAGATATATGGTTTTTCTTTCTTTTATTTTTAAATTTACTATCTTTAAGTATTTGTACACAGGAGTTACAATCCAACACGTCAAATTGAATGTATTGCATCTTGATCAATGTCACCTTTTTCATCACTCTTCCTCATCTCTCCCAACATCATGCATCCCTTCAATTTACTTGGTTCTATTTTCACATATGTACATTGAATATTATTACTTCATTGTTCAGGTGAATTACACTATTGGGATCCTCCCTTGCATCTACGGTACTTTAGTTAACATGTGTTTGTATATACATATAACCTTTTATGTGTTTTCAGATATATTTATAATGTAGATTAACGTCCACAGATGAAAGAAAAACACATCCTTTATCTGAACCTGACTTATTTCACTTAACATAATGTTTTCTAGGTCTATTCATTTTCCTGCAAAAGACATAATCAGTCTTCATGAAGGATGAATAAAATTCCATTGTCTGCATGTATATATATTTGTGTATTTATATATATATGCATACGCACATACATGTTCTTGCTCTATTTGTCCATTGAAGGGCATCTAGGCTGTTTCCGTAACCTGACTATAGTGAATAGTGCTGTTTCAAAGACTGTTCATAGGATGACTACCCATGGATCTTTTCTCCAAATCTGCCCCATTACAAATTCCATTGGCATTCATTTCTTTTTTTTTTTTTTTTTTTTTTTTTTTTTTTTTTTTTTTGCCAGTCCTGGGCCTTGGACTCAGGGCCTGAGCACTGTCCCTGGCTTCTTCCCGCTCAAGGCTAGCACTCTGCCACTTGAGCCACAGCGCGGCTTCTGGCCGTTTTCTGTATATGTGGTGCTGGGGAATCGAACCTAGGGCCTCGTGTATCCGAGGCAGGCACTCTTGCCACTAGGCTATATCCCCAGCCCCATTCATTTCTTAAGAGAAAGACACAAATACATAAAATTAGAACAAATAAAATGCCTTCATTTTTATCTTATGTGAAATGTAAGAATGAAACTAATTCATAAATGTAAGTAACATATTATTTTAGTATTAGTCCTGTGTGAAATCCTTCATGTTTGTCTAAGACATTAGTTGTGTGTGATCTACTGAATGTTTCCCTGCCTTTAATTTTGTAAAAATACACCCCCAAAAGCGAAGTAAAAACTTGTTAATCTTTCCCAAGCTCCCAAAGACATAAATATGCTTGTTTTAGGCCAAAGTTTTAGATTTATTGAAAAGTAGCATTACAGGAGAAATGGATTAACATCTGCAATTGTAGAAATAAAGAACATGAAAGATTTAACTTTTTAAAAAAATGAGTTGTGGGGCTTGAACTCAGGGCCTGGGCACTGTCCCTGAGATCTTTTGCTCAAGTCTAGTGATATACCACTTTGAGCCACAAAGACACTTCAAGTTTTTGAGTGGTTAATTGGAAAATAGAGTCTCATGGGGGCTTTTTTTGCTCCTCCTGGCTTCAAATTGCAATCCTTAGATCTCAGCCTCCTGAGTAGCTAGGATTACAGGCATGAGCCGCTGTTGCCCAGCCAGATCTTTAGATGAGCAGTATTAGTGAATAGAACAGTAATTAAAAAAAATCATTTCTTTATTGTCAAAGTGATGTACAAAGGGGTTACAGTTTCATACGTAGGGCAGTGCGTACAGTTCTTATCCATTTCCCCCTGTCTTCCCCCCTCCCCATCTTCCTCACCCCTTTGAGTTGTACAGTTGGTTTACACCATATAGTTTTGTAAGTATTGCTTAGAACAGTAATTGTTGAGACCATAAAATAGCTTACTCTGAGATTTCCAATTGTAGATACTCAGACCTACTGCATTATAACACCGAAAACTCAATTAATTTTGGAGTACTGAAACTGTTGTGAACATTCATGGTTTGTTCTTAGAACCATATATCATGGATATCAAGGGTCTGCTCTTTGTGTACTTTTAATAGAGTTTTAACTAGTTTTCAAATTGGAATTTTTCTTGGGTATTTTGGGTCTTTTGAGTATTATGATATTTTTCTAAGTTGATTTAACTCACTGAATTCTTTTCTTTAAAACAGAGGTAAAATCTGCTGTGTTTGATGACTGCAAGAAAGAAGGAGAATGGAAGGTAGAGTATGAATTTTTTTTCTTTTATTGAGGACTTCAGAATACTATACTTAGAAACTTCTGTTAGAGCATAGGACTAGGACTCACACTATTTGCTTTTAAATCCCAACTTCACCATTTAGTAGGTATGGCTCCTTGGGCAAGTAATACAAACTTTGTCTGCCTCTGTTTCCTTATCTTTAAGATGAGGCTATTAGTGGTCTGGCATGTTGCTTAGCATGACCTAGATTCAATCTGCAGCACCAAAAATGAGCATTAAATGGGCCAACTTTCTCTTAACTCCAGGGCTTTGCAAATCCTGATCAACCAACCTTCTATTCTTACTCACCTAGTTCTTTAGTTCTTTATACCATTCCCTGACCCCAACCTTAAAGACTAGTATTGTCTCTAATCTCATACATAAAATAGAAGGCTGTACTATAATTGCTTGTTAGGTGTTTTGTTAACTACTTGTTAAGTAATGACCTGTTAAGTGTTCCCAACACATAGCATAGTGCTTAGGCACTCATTAAAGAAAGACAAACATTTCTGGATGGTGATGTAGTTATTGACACAAGTCTAAGTTGTTCCTTAAGGGACTCAAAAGTACCCTTATTTCAACCAAACTCTTCCCATTTAAAGAAAAAATAAATAAGAAATTAAATGGGGATGGTAACAGCTAATACGGTAGCTAGAAAATAAGTGAACAGTGCTTGAAACAATAATAAGTGTTAATTTATAATTTTAAGAAAATTTGATGTTAAACATTGAATGTATTAAACTGCAAAAGCCCTTCAAAATAAAAATACACACATGCACACACACATTCTATATGTATGTCTGTTGAAAAAACCTCTAGTTCATAAGCCAAAACATGAACTGGGGTCATTTCATATGCTGTACTAATATTTTAATTTTATGTTATAAAAGATTGATAAGTTTGAATAGATTTAAGATCTAAAATTCAGTCTTTTGTGAATTCTTTGCAATTAGATGCTTATACTTAATTCTTAATTTGTGTTTAAGATAATGCTTTTAGATGAATTTACCACTAAGCTTTTGGCATCATGTTGCAAAATGACAGATCTTCTAGAAGAGGGAATTACTGGTAAGTGTTATTAATTCTCATGAATACTTTAAAAAATTTATTTGGAAGGTTGAAGAATTAAGAAATTTTAGTCAGTAAAAGAAGACTGTGTTTTATTTTTATATGGCATAAACAAATTTGGCATCTTTCTTTTCGCTGTGAATCTTCAGAGTCAGTTTTTCTGCCAACTGAGATATATTATTAAGTGTTATTAACTAAGACTAAGTTGCTTTTAACTTTTTAATGGTTTTGTGTATTGATACACTCAGTTAACTTTGCTTGTGGTTT
Source organism: Perognathus longimembris pacificus (assembly GCF_023159225.1). NCBI lineage: Eukaryota > Metazoa > Chordata > Mammalia > Rodentia > Heteromyidae > Perognathus > Perognathus longimembris. The sequence continues at coordinate 13,585,782 of NC_063175.1, read as the reverse complement.
TCTTTTTCTTTTTGGTTTTAGGATTCAAACCTAGGACTTTGTGCATAGAAGCAAAGTGTTCCACCACTGGGCTGTACTTGCAGCTCTTGTGCTTTTCTTTGCTTCTAAATTGATATTATAAATTCAATACTGATACACATTTGAAAATATATGATGCTGATTTTGTAAATTTATTTTATTACTTGAAAATGAGATAATTATAAGTTTAGATCAGTTCTAGGAAGAAAACTGAAAATACAGATTTGGGAAAAAATGCTAGCACAAGTAGTCAGGCTTACACTAGTGAAATATTAATCTGTATTACCTTCTAGGGAAAACAGCAATGTCTTGCAACATTTATAATGCTATTATCCTTAAATTGTTGTTCTTTAACTCAGTTATTTAAATTTGATTTTTATAACGGCCCTAGAAAGACAGATATATACACCCATTTTCCCATTTGCAGTAGGAAAGCACTTAAAGTCAGATGTAATTTTTTTTAATATTTTGGATCATAATGTACTGTGTTTTGGAAGAGTTTGAGCCTTACCCTTGCTAGCTAGGTGCTTCTTATTTAAGCTATGCTTCCAACCCTTTTTGCTTTTACTTGTCTTAAGATAGGGTTTTATTTTTTGTCAGCACTGGCCTGAACTTTGGTCCCTCTACTTGTGCTTTCTGAGTTACTGGGATAACAGTTTGTCACATACCCAGCTTTATATTGATTGAGATAGGGTTTCACAAACATTTTGCCTGAGCCGTCCTCAAGTCTTGATCCTTCCAGTGCCAGCTTTCTGAGTGGTTAGGATTAGAGGCATGAGCCACCACATCTGGTTAGTCATTCCTAACTTCTGTGGCTCAGAGGTAAACACAGATTCTCTAGAAAGTATTCTCTGACTTTATATTTGTTTTGATATTTATACATAAAGTAATCTCTGTTGCTGATTGCATATTAAATCTCTGCTTCTTATGACCCTTCATAGAAAAACAAGTGATTTGAAACCAAATGGAGGCAGGCTTCTTGAGCATATCACCAATGATGAAATGTGGGGGAGGAAGTACATAGCATGGTTAACAGTCTGGGTTCTGCAGCTGAAGAAACCTTGTTCTGAAACATGGCTTATCCACATACCAGTTGAGGCTACCTCTCTGAGCCCCTCATCCTCTCAATAAAATGCAAATAACTATGCCTATCTCATAGGATTATTATGAAAATAGAATGAAGTAACATGTGTGAAGTAGTTAGGTGAATGACTGATGTATTACTAATAACAAACATTTGTTGATCATTACGTGTGTCACGGGTTTTCCTTAAAGATATTGACTCTGGAAATGCTTAATTCATGTTTTCCTTTCTGATCCTTACACATATCATTAAGAAATACATATTTATTATATGGTCTCTCAAACTCTCATCTATGTATATGAAATACATATTTTATGCATATATGAATCAGATGTATATGTATGCATGTGTAAATATCTTTGTCTACATGTAGAGTTTCAGAATATTACAAGCAAGGGGGCTACACCCTGGTGGCTCCCACTGATAATCGGAGCTACTCAGGAGGCTGAGATCTGAGGATTTAAATTCAAAGTCAGCTCAGACAGACAAATCTAAGAAACTTTTATCTTCAGTTTTCCAGCACAAAGCTAGACTGGAGGCAGAGCTCAGAGCAGAAAAGCTGAGCAAAAGTACAAGTTTGAGTTCAAGCCCCAGTGTTAGGACGAAAAAAACAAAAAGCAAAGAAGTTCTTTAAGTTTTTTAAAATGATATAAAGATTATCAGGAAAAGCAAAAGAAAAACTTGAAAACTAGAAATTAGAAGATTAAAGACCCGACTTTTCTGTTAAATAAGTGAAATTTTAATTGATATTAGTTTGTTGTTTTTTAGGAAAAAAAATTACATTGCCACAGGTCATTCTGATGTGAAACTAGAGTGAATACCTTTTGATAAATGGGTGAACACACTATGAAGTTACAGAGCTAGTATGTTTTAGGAGTTTTTGTTTGCCCTGTAGAGATCATTATTTCTTACTGTCTCCAGTGTTGCTACCATATTCTTTAAGGAAAGGATTCTATGCCCAGCAAGCTTGGAAAATAGTATCATGGGCAAACAAGTGTCATTGGGACCTTTTAATTGGTTTAATGTAACAATGCACAACGATACAGTATTCATTTTCAAAATTTGTTTGGCTACAGAAATACATTTTTTTTTTTTTTTTTGGCCAGTCCTGGGCCTTGGACTCAGGGCCTGAGCACTGTCCCTGGCTTCTTCCCGCTCAAGGCTAGCACTCCGCCACTTGAGCCACAGTGCCGCTTCTGGCCGTTTTCTGTATATGTGGTGCTGGGGAATCGAACCTAGGGCCTCGTGTATCTGAGGCAGGCGCTCTTGCCACTAGGCTATATCCCCAGCCCCAGAAATACATTTTTTTAAGAAGCATTTTCTTGGACTGCAATTCATAGAGCACATAGTGGTGGAATGTTCTTGATATTTTCCATAGTCACCTAGGTTTGCTCTGGCTTAGTCATAATTGTTTTCCATAGTTGTTATCCTCCAAGTTTCACTGAGAATCCATCTGTTAGACTTGGCATTGGCAGGTTCTGTGATCAATTCTCTGTTGCTATGCCAGTTGTTTATAAAGATGATCAGTAATGTTAATATCTTTAAAAAAATAGATGAGGAAAAAAGTCTCTGTCCTGGTTTCTTTTCACTCTGCCACTTGAGCCACAGCGCCACTTCTGGCCATTTTCTATATATATGATGCTGGGGAATTGAACCCAGGGCTTCATGTATAAGAGGCAAGAACTCTTGCCACTAGGCCATATTCCCCGCCCCCTAGCTACTTAGGAGGCTGAGGTCTTAGGACTGAGGTTCAAAGCCAGCCCAGACAGGAAAGTCTACCCAAAAAAATCTATCCAAAAAGCGGAAATGGAGCTGTGGTTCTAAATTGTAAAGTATTAGACTTGATAACAAAAGCTCAAGGACAGCGCCCAGGCCCTGAGTTCAAGCCCCAGGACCAGCACACACAAGAAAGATAGATGGATGGATGGATGGATGGATGGATGGATGGATGGATGGAGAGAGAGAGATAGCTTTAATGTTAGAGATGTGACCGAGCCATAAAGCACCTGTCAGGCAACTCTGAGACCCTGAGTTCAAAGACCAGTACCACCAAAATATACATACATGTATACATATACATCCATGTATGTGTATAAACACACACATGTACATGTGACATATCTCTCTATCAGATAAATAATCTCCCCAGACACTGAGGGCTCATCTGTAATCCTGTCTGCTTTGAAGGCTGAGATTGGAAGGACTGATGTGGCCTAGTGGCAAGAGCACTTAGCTCGTATACATGAAACCCTGGGTTCGATTCCCTAGCACCACATATATAGAAAACGGCCAGAAGTGGCGCTGTGGCTCAAGTGGCAGAGTGCTAGCCTTGAGCAAAAAGAAGCCAGGGACAGTGCTCAGGCCCTGAGTCCAAGCCCCAGGACTGGCAAAAAAAAAAAAAAAAGTGGGCTGGGAATATGGCCTGGTGGCAAGAGCGCTTGCCTCCTACACATGAAGCTCTGGGTTCAATTCCCCAGCACCACATATATAGAAAACGACCAGAAGGGGCGCTGTGGCTCAGGTGGCAGAGTGCTAGCCTTGAGCAAAAAGAAGCCAGGGACAGTGCTCAGGCCCTGAGTCCAAGGCCCAGGACTGGCCAAAAAAAAAAAAGGACTGAGGTTCAAGGCCAGCCCAGGCAAAAAAGTTCATAAGATCCCCTTAATGGAGAACTGGGCATTGTGATGTGTGCCTGTCATCCTAACCACAATAGGAAGCCATAAGAATATTGAGCCAGGAAGTGAGACCTCATCTCAAAAATAACCAGTGAAACACAGAGTTAACACTATGTAGAAAAACTAGGAGATAGGAGAGAAAGCAAGGGAAAGAGTGACATTGTCTAAAAAGAAATGTATTTGTTACTTCTATAGCTATAACCACTCTGCATATCACTTTTATAATAATAATAAAAATAAGAATAAAGGAAAAAGATTAAAAATTTTTAAAAGACCTTAAACAAAAAACAAAAAAGTAAACCCACAGAGTTAGAAGCATGGCTTAGTGGTAAAAGTGCCTGCCTATTGAGCTCCAGGCCCCGAGTTATACCCAAGTACCTGTTAAGTAAGTAAATAAATATCTTCAGATAGTTAATTTGACAACCAGAGTTTATCAGTTTTATATTTATGTTAGGTATTTTCTTAATTTTAATAAATTGACTTCTAGTGATGCTGTTAAAAAATATGCTCAAGGGGCTGGGCTGGGACTATGGCCTAGTGGCAAGAGTGCTTGCCTCGTGTACATGAAGCCCTGGGTTCAATTCCTCAGCACCACATATATAGAAAACGGCCAGAAGTGGTGCTGTGGCTCAAGTGGCAGAGTGCTAGCCTTGAGCAAAAGGAAGCCAGGGACAGTTCTCAGGCCCTGAGTCCAAGCCCCAGGACTGGCACTAAATAAATAAATAAATAAATAAGTCTTATCTTGAAAAATAAATAATTAAAAATATATGCTCAAGTGTGCTTTTAAAATGACAAATGTTTTGGGTTTTTTGTTTGTTTGTTTGTTTGTTGCTGGTCCTGGGGCTTGAACTCAGGGCCTGGGCTCTGTCCCTGAGCCTCTCTGTGTTCAAGGCTAGCACTCTACCACTTGAGCCACAGAGCCACTTCTGGCCTTTTCTGTTTTTGTGGTGCTGAGGAGTCGAACCCAGGGCTTCATGCATGCTAGACAAGCACTCTACCACTAAGCCACATTCCCAGTCCCATAAAATGACAAATGTTAATTGGCAATTTACTGAAAGAACATTATGGCAGAAGAGAGAGAGGGTAACAATATTTAAAAAGAAATGTACTCATTACCTTACTTTTGTAACTAGCTCCCCTGTTCATCAACTTTACAATAAATATAGAAAAAACAAATATAGGCTCTAGATAAGGGTTGGAAGCATGCCTTTCTACTTTTTGTATGCTTAGGCAGTTATTTGACTCCTTTAAGCCTTACTCTCCTCATCTTAAATAGTCATCTCATTGTTATGAGGGTTAATAGTTCTTCTAAAGTGCTAAGCCTGACATAATTGGTGTTGTATTACCTAATATTATAGTAGAAAAAAATTGTTTTTGCCAGTCCTGGGGCATGAACTCAGGCCCCGAGCAATGTCCCTGGCTTCTTTTTGCTCAAAGCTAGCACTTTAGCCCTTGAGCCACAGTGCTGCTTCTGGCTTTTTCTATATATAATCGAACCCAGGGCTTCATGTATGCAAGGCATGCACTCTACCATTAGGCCATATTCCCAGCCCTAGTAGAATATTTTATAAAGAAATAGCAATTTCTATTTTTATGCATTTCTCAGTTTCTTTATGGCCTATTGATTTATTATGCTGGTAGACCTACCTCTGATAGAACTATTTTAGCTTCTTTTCATAATAAAACAAGCATATGGTTTAGCCTCAGGAAAGACACATTTTCAGGGTTTGTAAATTTATCAAATGAGAACAAAATGTAAACCTATCATATAATGTTTTTTCATTAGAGTATGGTAAAGTTTATTTAATGTTGGTCTCAAGGCTGGGTGCTGGTGGCTCATGCCTATAATATTGCTACTCAGGAGGCTGAGGTCTGAGGACCTAGGTCCAAAGCCATCCTTGCAGACAATTTCAAGAGGCTCCTATCGGTAATTAGCAAAATCCAGAAGGGGAGTTGTGGCTCAAATGGTAGAGTGCCAACCTTGAGTGAAAAGCCACCAGACAGTATCTATCCCCAGTACCAGCATGTGCGCGCGCGCGTGCACACACACACACACACACGCACACGCAGGTTTCAAGTGTGTACATTTGATTTCATAAAATGTCTTTTTTTGTTGTTAGTTGTGGAGAATATTTATAAGAATCGAGAACCTGTCAGACAGATGAAAGCTCTTTATTTTATCTCTCCAACGCCAAAAGTGAGTATTTTGAGTCTTTCAAAAGTTAGTTCTTGGGCTTGGGTGTAATTCACTGATAGTGTGTGTGTGCATAGCATGTTCAAGGTTATGGGACTCAATCTTTAGAATACTTTTTGTGTGTACATGAGGTCATGGTGCTCAAATGCAGGGCCTGGTCACTGTCTCTGAGCTTTTTCACTCAAAGTTAGCAGTGTACACTTGAGCCACAGCTCCACTTCAGGTTTTTTGTGATTCGTTGGAGATCGGTCTCATGGACTTTCCCTCCCTGGCTAGCTTTGATCTCAGCCTCCTGCATAGTTAGGATTACAGGTGTAAGCCACTAATGCCCAGCCAGAATACATTTTTTTTTTCCTGCCAGTCCTGGAGCTTGAACTCAGGGTCTGAGCACTGTCCCTGGCTTCTTTTTGCTTAAGGCTAGCACTTGAGCCATAGCGCCACTTCCAGCTTTTTCTATATATGTGGTGCTGAGGAACCCAGGGCTTCATGCAAGGCAAAATATTACTATAAAGTCACGTGCTTTGGCAGCCTGGTCAACTACTGGTTTGTAGTCGGAAGAAAAGGCTTTGCTTCATCTGGGTTCTAAAACTGACCCGTTTCTGGCATGTGTATCTACATGGCTGCTGCCAGGAGACCAGGGCTTTCGCCTTTCCTGTGCTCTATTGACAATTTTGAATAGAAACACACCTTAGAAGATTCAAAAGATGTAAAAGAGTGAAGATGACTGCTATCTTTCAGGATGTATTATAGCATATAGTGAAACATGGCCAGGAAATCACACAGTATATCTGAAGGTAACTCTAAAGCTCATTTATGGCCCATCCGTTCTGCTGAATACACAGTGGGTCGTACGTTCCAGTGAACATACAGTTGATCATCTCACAAGTTTGATGATGTTGGCAACATCAACATAAAGTCTGTGGATCAGACCACACTTCTCTGCAGCTCATCTTCCCATACAATGGAGCTGGAGCCACTGTGTGGAGAAAAAATGAGCTGGAGGCTGTCATGAATTGGGGCAGTTAAATGAAGGTGTGATGGAAAACAGAAAACTATCACTCACCAAAACTGACTAAGCTCGCTCCCTGACCTTGGACTTCTGGCCTCCAGAACTGTGAGAAATAAAATCTCTGGTTAAGTTTAAGCCACCCAGTCTGTGGTGTCTCATCATAGCAACCAAGGCTGGTGGAGACAGGCCTGGGAGTACCTGGGGCCCTGAATGATCTCCGTTACAGCACGTGCTTTCTTGACTTGGAAGATGCATTTTAGACCACGCTGTATGCATCATCTTGGAATAGTTCCTCTATGGGATTGTGACCCAGGAGAGAATGTTCACAGGAAAAGAAGGAAATGTTGATTGGTTGCACCACCCATCCATGTGGCCCTATGCTGTTCATGAATCCTTATAATTCTGCAGTGTAATTATTACGTCAGTTAGGTATGGGACTAGACAGCGTACATGGCTTACATCTATGAGGTGTTTCAAAGCATTATGTACCACAAAATGAGGATTTAAATAAATGGGAATGTTTCAAATTAAAAAAATATTACTATAAACTGCACTGCTTAGGAAAGATGTATGTGTGTTAAAATATTGGGATCTTTTAATAGTTGTTTTTTGTTTTGATACTGGGGTTTGAACTCAGGTTCTTGCACTTGGTAAGCAGGTGGCTCTACTACTTCAGCTATGTCTCCAGCCCAGAATATTGTTTTATTTGGACTCTTCCTAATGGCAGTATATAAGTGAAAATCTTTTCCATGTGTGAAAACAGAAGTTAGTTATATAAAATGATTGTTTCTTTGCAAATTTAGTGTGTGCTGCTCTTATTGAACCATAATTTTGGGGAAACTGGAAATATACATAAGAGTCTTTAATCAATCCTTTATCTTAGTAATTTCCTTATTGCATACATACATGTATATGTGTGCGTGCATTTATAGACAAATATATACATACATATATGTGTATATATATATATAACTTTGAGGATTTTTCTTAAGTTTGTAATCTGACTATATGACTTAACTTACAGTAAGCCAAACCTAGAGCCAAAAAAGTATCATGTTCTTTTAATCTGTATAATGTCTGAGAACATATTTCCTAACACCACCTTTTTTTATTCCTACCTAGAATATTAATTAGGTAATCTTATTTTCATTTCACTTGTAACTTTATTCCTTATTGGCTGCTGGTGCAGAGGTTTTAATAACATTTTATAACCTATGATATCATTCTACTAGAGAGAATTCATGACTGGAAAGAATGCAAGTTAAAAGCATTCTTTGCCTAGCAATTTGGCAGAAGGATTATATATTTGTGTGTATGTGTGTATATATTTACACACAGATATGTACATACATAAGTATATAATACATATATACATACTTATATACATGTCACATTTTAGTTGTTTTAGCTATCAGTTTAGCAGAAATTACCATATATTGCTGGTGGGAATGAAGATTAATACAGTCTTTTAGGAAAATTATTTGGTGTCCTTTCTCAAGAATTTTTAAAGAATGTTCAGTATTTTTTAGTTTCTCGTAGGAAATAACCAAATGACTTGTCAAATTAAGTTCCTAGGAATAAACAAATCCAGTTAAATTCTTAAAGAACATAATAGCTTGGAAGATCATATGACCAATAAAAATAAGGTTTATAGATGTTTTTGTGACCTAGGAATTCACTTTTTATGGTAAATAACAAAAGAATATAAAAATTTCAGAGATGGAGCACAGATTCAGAGAAGATGGCACCTAAATGTGACTCCTTTCCTTCCCTACAACCAGCTTCACTTTCTCTTCCTGTTCTAAATTCGTGGACTGCGGGGTCCTGCAGGCCTCTGTGTGCAGGGGAAGCCTCAGGGGTCCTAGAGGGCTCTGGAGAGCTGGGAGACCAACATCAGGAGTTCCCACACAAAGATCATAAAGCAACATCTCAGGAGGAGTTTGTTACAAGAGATCTTGTGCATTCCAGGGGAAAGGACCGATCAGAAATTGCAGAAAGACCCCAGGAGTTTGTCTACTGTGCTTTGGTGTTTTTGCCCTCAGGCAGAGAAACTACTAGCTTCCTTCTCTTGTGTAACTGGCTCTTATTTGAGTTATTCCAACAGCAAAACCTAAGTCTCAATTGAGTTGACAAAAGCAGCCACTTAGCTAAGTGGGTCTAGCTGCCAGAGAAGAGGAAGTTCAAAGAAATGAAGAAAACATAGCTGGCAAAGTAAGAGTTACTTGAAGAGGATGCCAACCTGAACAGAAAAACAGTATCTAGATGGAGAGACAGATGTAGTACCCAGAACAGTTTCTAACATTCAGTATATGATTTCTTACTTAAACAGTTAATTGAAGGAGAGGATATCTCTATTGACATCTAAATTAGTGGCCTAGAAATCAAAATGGAATATTGCAAAACAAAAACAGGAAAAAAAAAGTTAAAGGGCTAGGAATATGGCCTGTGGTAAAGTGCTTGCCTCGCATACATGAAGCCGTGGGTTCCTCAGCTCCGCATACATAATTAAAAAAGAAATCGAGCTGTGGCTCAAGTGGTAGAGTGCTAGCTTGAGCAACAGAGAAGCCAGGGACAGTGCTCAGGCCCTGAGTTCAAGACCCAGGACTGGCAAAAAAAAAAAGTTAGGGGAAAAGATAGACTTTTGAGATCAGTCCACATGAGCTAACAAATACAGTTCTAGGATTTCCAGGAGAAAATAGAGGAGAGATGATTAAGTTTGCCATATACATTTTTGCATTGAAATAATTAAATTACTTCATGGTGGTATATACTACCTGCTATTTCTTCTAGAAGTATTCTACCAATCTCTGGGTGTTTTTAAATTTCCCTTTGATAGAGTTTTAGCTCTGAGTTCACTGACAGTTTAACACTTTTCTAGCCATGTATCTTGTTGGTTTTATTATTCATGTAGATGGTACTTGTAACATCTTGGATTCTCAGTCTCTTGATTAAATTTTATCTTCTGATAACCCTGTCCTCTGTTGCTTCAGCTTTCCTAGACCTCTTTTCATTGCCTTTGTTTATCTGCATTACCTTACTGCTTGCTACTTGTTTCCTTATGAGCTATCATTGGCTAAGCATCTTTGAAAGTCAGTTTATAAACTGAACTTTTAGTCAGTAAGGTTTTATATTCTCATTCAAACAAAATAATCTTTAATTATTTTAAAAGATAGCATAATTAGTATTTAATGAAGTGTGTATTAACATCTAACCCTTTTTAAGTCTGTAGATTGCTTCTTACATGATTTTGCAAGTAAATCAGAGAACAAATATAAAGCCGCCTATATATACTTCACTGACTGTAAGTATCTTTTTAAAATAATTACTTTATTGTTTAAAGTCCTATTCATTTTAAAGTATCTGCTTTTTATAGTACTGTTAAGTACTGGTGTGTTTCTCTTTATCATTTATTGTTATTGGGCTAGAACCTAAAAAATACAAATTTCTATTGTGATTCATGTTATGGTAATAATAAATAAACAGATAAAGGAATAGGGCACCAGTGGCTCACACCTATAGTCTTAGCTCTTCAGGTGGCTGAGATCAAGAGGATTATGGTTTGAGAGCAGCCTGAAAAAAATTCATGAGACCTTATCTCATTAGAAAAAAACGTGTGATAGTATACTCCTGCCATCCCTGCTATAACTAGAAGCATAAATAGGAAGATAATTTTCCAGGGTAGCCTCAGCAAAAATAACTAAAGGAAAAAGTGCTCTAAAGACATGGCTCAAGTGGTAGATTGCTTCCCTACCAGCCCAAGGTTCAAACTGCAGTACTGGGGGGAAAAAAAAAAGAACTTTGGGAAGGCATTTAATAATACAGCCATCCATTTGGTGTATATTAACAGAGATTATCTCATATTTCTCTAAGCTGCATGTTCACATAGTAAACAGCTCAAGAATTTCTGGTAAGTCAAAAGACATACTTACATGTTTTACATTATATGATATAATTATTTTAAAATAAAAATATCATTTATTAATTCTTAGACTCTATCAGACATTCCTCACTTTAAATAAAATATTTCCCCTGTATCTGATGCCTAGCAGTAGTATGCATTTTATTTTTTTTTTAAAACTAAGTATTGGTCTTTTAAGTAACCTTACTATATAGAACTTTATGCTTATAGAATCAATACAACTTAAAGAATGTGAAACCTCTTTTAACTTAAGGAAACTTTATGTATATATCACTGGGATTTGTACTCTACAACATAGGTCATACCTCCAGCCCAGAAATACTTTTTTATGGTGCTGGGGATTGAAGCTGGAGCCATTTGCATGTTAAGCAAGGGCTCTACCACTGAGCTGTATCCCCTTTGGTTTTTTGTTGATTTGTTTGGTTGATTGATTGGGTTTTTGGTGGTAGTGGTGGTGGTGGTTGATATAGGGTCATAATATGTAGCTCAGGCTAATCTTGAACACAAAATCCTCCTGCTTCCACCTCCTGAATGCTGGGGTTATAGCATGCACAACCACACTGAGCTACATTAAGAAATTTTGGTGCTATAGAACATCATGTTGAAAGTCAATAGGAACCAAGGAATGATATCCTTTATTACCCTTAACGGTTAATAGTTAATATTCCTGTCAAGATTTAATCACACTATAAACATGTAGGTGAAAGATGAGAAAACATGACCTCTAAGTTGTAGAACTTGCTAGTTTAGTCTTAGAATTTCCTTACATTAGGAAGGTTTCTGTTACTCAGGGAATAATCAACAATTTATGTGTTATACTAGATCATTTAGTGGAAGGTCTAGAAAAGTTATGTGAATATTCAGGTTCAGAAAGTGCTTCAGTTTATTAAGTCATGAAGTTGAATTAGAAAAGTTTCCTTTCTACTGAAGGACAGAGTAGGAAAGACCCTAGAACTTATAGGCACAGGAAGGAACTTCCTGAATAGAGTCCCAGGGGCACAACAAATAGGGGAAAGACTCGACAAATGGGACTACTACAAATTAAAAAGTTTCTGCACAGCTAAGGACATAGCCACCAAAATAGAAAGACAGCCAACGATATGGGAAAGGATATTTACCAGCACAGCAACAGACAAAGGCCTGATATCTGTCATCTACAGAGAACTCAAAAAACTAAGTCCCTCCAAGCCCAATAAACTTATTAGGAAATGGGCAAAGGAGCTAAAGAGAGACTTCACAAGAGAAGAGATAAAAATGGCAAAGAAACATATGAGGAAATGTTCAACATCCCTGGTAGTAAAGGAAATGCAAATAAAAACAACCCTGAGATACCACCTCACCCCAGTTAGAATGGCCTATACTCTGAACTCAGACAACAACAAATGCTGGAGGGGGTGCGGGGAAAGAGGAAGCCTTCTCCATTGTTGGTGGGAGTGCAAATTAGTACAACCACTTTGGAGAACAGAATGGAGGTTTCTCAAAAAGCTCAATATAGACCTACCCTATGACCGAGCCATACCACTCCTAGGCATCTATCCTAAACAGCAAACCCCAAGATATCAAAAAGACATTTGTACGTCCATGTTTATCGCGGCGCAATTCACAATAGCCAAAATATGGAAACAACCCAGATGCCCCTCCACAGACGAATGGATCCAAAAAATATGGTACTTACACACAATGGAATACTACATAGTGATTAGGAATGGTGAAATATTGTTATTCGCAGGGAAATGGTCAAAACTTGAACAAATAATGTTGAGCGAGACAACACAGAAAACACAGAAAACAAAGGGGCATGATCTCCCTGTTATATGACTGTTAACAAAGGGAGACAGAGAGACAGTAGAGACCAAGTCTGTGAAACCAAAAACTGCTTGTCAAATAGTATTCCCCACAGGATTGGGGCAGTGACCCAACAGTATGTAACTAAAACCAAACAATTACTCAACATATAAAGGTCAAAAATTGACCTCTCAGAGGAATACAATAGCTCAAAAGCTAGGTATGTATGTTCATATAAGACTACTATCGACATATGGTCTAATATCGACATTACATTTAAAGCCCTAGGCGAACTTTCTTGGGCATGGCCACATGGCTACTGTATATGTTCTTGATACATTGTATATTGTATATATGTCTACCTGACCTAGAGAAGAGATAGAAAAACAGGATGTAAGATATCACAAGAAATGTACACACTGCCCTACTATGTAACTGTACCCTTTTTGCACAACACCTTGTCAAAAAATTTGTGTTCAATTAATAAATAGATACAAAATAAAAAATAAAAATAGAAGAGCTGAAAAAAAAGAAAAGTTTCCTTTTGAACATTTAGTTTCAGCAGATCTCTAATAATCTAGCTTTACAAGAGATGTAAATGGAGAAAATGAAATTTTTATCACAGTCCTTTTGACCTGCATATCTGAAAAGAATAATTTATACTGTCTTTATTCTCAGAGTGTACTACTGTGTGAAAGGTAGTGATTAAATATAAAAAAGTCTTGAATATTGGAATAAAGATTGAGATGGCGTTATATGCTTTGATTTTTTTCTTTCAGTTTGTCCTGATACTCTCTTTAACAAAATTAAAACATCTTGCTCCAAGTCAATAAGAAGATGTAAAGAAATAAATATTTCCTTCATTCCACATGAATCTCAGGTACTTCCTATTTTTTTTTAAATTTTAGTTCTCAGTGGATTTTCACATTTGATGTTATGAGCTTGTTAACAAATAAGGCATATTTTAAAGAAGCTTTATCATCTATTTCGAGATTTTTTTTTACTTTATCTACAAATAGTCCCCATAGTGAAGGGAAAAACAAAAGCAATAAAATTGGAATGCATTATTAATTATGAAAAGAAGGGCTTAAGTTTCCTATCTGCCACCAAGTCCTCAGTATTTAAGATTTCAGCACTAGTAGAGTATGGAATCAAGAAATGTTTTGGGCTGGGGATATAGCCTAGCGGCAAGAGTGCCTGCCTCGGATACACGAGGCCCTAGGTTCGATTCCCCAGCACCACATATACAGAAAACGGCCAGAAGCGGCGCTGTGGCTCAAGTGGCAGAGTGCTAGCCTTGAGCGGGAAGAAGCCAGGGACAGTGCTCAGGCCCTGAGTCCAAGGCCCAGGACTGGCAAAAAAAAAACAACACACACAAAAAAAAAAAAGAAATGTTTTAATTTCAGCTTTGTTAGATGATGCAAAAGAATAGCTCATTTAGCTTTTGCAGGGATATAATAAACAATTTAACATGTAAGTCATGATTTAATTTATAAAACAGTTTGTTTTATCTAACAGTTAATGAGCTTTTGATGAATAATAGTAGTACTTTGTGTTAGATACTTTATTAGATGCTTTACATAAATTAGTAATTTAATCATTATATCATTCCTGTTCCCAATATAAGGATAAGAAAACACATAGGTTAGATAACTTACCCCAAATTCCATAGCTAGTGAGTCTTTCAGATTTGTGCTTGGATTGTAGCATTTTATATAATTATATAATTGAAATAATTCAATGTTATTTGGCACAATAACTATTTAGGTGGTAGAAAAATCCTATATAAGAGACTTCTCATTTAAGCTTTACTGTTTTTGATGGAGACTGATCCAAATTATAATTTATTTATGACTATTATTATTTTATTTATTTTTTGGTTGTGGTGCTTGAACTTTGGGCCTGGGTGCTATCCCTGAGCGCTTCAGCTCAAGGGTAGTGATATACCACTTGAGCCACAGTGCCACTTCTGCTTTTCTGTGGTTAATTGGAGATAAGAGTCTCACAGGCTTTCCTGCCCAGGCTGGCTTTGAACCGTGATCCTCAGATCTTGGCCTCCTGAGTAGCTAGGATTGCAGGTGTGAGCCACCAGCTCCTGGCTCAAATTATAAAGTTTTAAAATATCTGCTTAACTGTTTGCCAAAAGTTACCTGTAAAGATAATCCTTTAACACTGTGTAGGAAGCCTTGCAAATCTCTTTGCATTACTACAACAAAGGTTTATTTCTCATTCATGTTCTATATCTTTGAGGCTAAAGAGAGGATAGTCTGGGACATAACAGAAAGAAAAGAGAAAATGTTGTGGCCACTCGGTGGTTCTTTTGGTAGGGTTTTGTTTTGTAGTTTGTCTCTGTTTTTCTGTAGAAGGGACGAGGAAGGTGTGTGTGATGCTGGGGATTATAGCCAAAAGGCCTTGCACATGCCAGGGAAGCACTGTCTATCACACCTTACATAATGGTTTTTAAAGCTTGTTGTATAATTGATGTATGTCTCTTCTACTTCACTCACTGCCATAGCTAAGTACAGTATAACATCAGTGGGGGGAAATACACTCCCACAGGGACAGTTCCAGGAGTGATAATATTTTTGAACAAATTATGTTATTTGTAGGGATATTATACTATGGTGAGTACCCAGATCAGATAAGGAGTCCTGGTAATACAGCAAGCAACAGATTCTTTGAGTAGCAGAGATAATTAGATTGGCTGCAGCTAACTTATGATCTGTGTTAAGGCAGCTCTTTTTGGTAGTGATGGGTTATTATCAATCAAATGAATGACTTTGAATAAAAAGGAAATGTGAGGAACTTTATTCATGATTCCCCAGCACCACATATATGGAAAACGGCCAGAAGTGGCGCTGTGGCTCAGGTGGCAGAGTGCTAGCCTTGAGCAAAAAGAAGCCAGGGACAGTGCTCAGGCCCTGAGTCCAAGGCCCAGGACTGGCCAAAAAAGCTGACCCCTAACAATATGTACGAAAATATAAAATTTAAATAAAAAATACAAACAAATTTCCCTTTTTAAAGTACTTTAACAAAAAAACAAGCAGGGCCTTGGAAGTTTTGGTATTTTCCTCCCCTGCTCATTGTGGTTTTGGTGGGGTGGTGGAGAGCTTGGTGACGCTGCCCGCAGAGGGCGGCGGGCCTCTCTACTCCAAGGTGACCACGTTTAGATTCTGAGACGGGAAGTGGAGGGTGATAGGTCACGGCGGCCTTTTTTGAGTTAACTTTTCTTTTTTTGCTGTCTAGTCATCCTCATCAGTCTTCTGCTTCTTGGTATCATCCTCCTCCTCCTCATCATCTTCAGCAGCCCGTTTTGCCTGTAGCTGCATCGGCCTCCTCCTCACCATCACCTTCTTCCTCCTCCTCCTCTTCCTCCCCACCGTCTTCTTCTTCATCTACCTCATTATCAGCCTCTTGCTCCCCATTTTCCTCATTAGCTACACTCCCGTTGGCAGGAGCGTCTCCTTCCATTCTCCCTCTCCTCCACAACTTCCTTCTTCTCCTTCAAGTCCTTGGTGGTGATCTCGGGAGCTGGTGTCCACGGCCGCGTCTGACATGGGGGGGGGCACGCCGGTGATCCGGTGCAGCGAGGGGCCGGAAAAAAGAAAGCGAGGGAGTTGGGGGGGGGGGGGGACTCAGGCGAGGGAGCTTCCAGAGTCAGTCAGCTGAGGAGGCAGGTGCTGGAGGAGGCTGTGGCAAGCAGCAGGACGCGGGAACAATGCAAAGATGGCTTTTCAGAGCAGCCAGTGGGGGGGTAGGACTTTTTAATCTTTGACATACAGACCAACTTGGCTTTGTTGCAATTCATTCTACCAAGTAGTAGGTTTTTATTTTAGTTTAACTGCCTCAGATTCCTTCATTTGTTGCATTGGTAGTGAATAGTAAATAGTACATTCTATATTTGAGTCACAAATTAAAGGGGATAGGTAGACTAATGGAAGACAAGGGAGAAAAGAGATAAAGGATGAAATCAAGATGACAAAAAAACTAAGATTTTATTAAGGTAAAGATGCAGTTGTTTTAGGAAATAGCATAGTTAGTAGAAGTATTTTTTCCTTTAATATCTCATAATACCATTTTCTTGATGTGTTTTTTAAATGAAGTCTCCTGATTGACAGTTTTGACTTTTTTGGCCTAACCTAGGTATATACTCTTGATGTACCCGATGCATTCTATTACTGTTATAGTCCAGACCCTGGTAATGCCAAGGAAAAAGATGCCCTTATGGAAGCAATGGCTGATCATATTGTTACCGTATGTGCCACTTTGGATGAAAATCCTGGAGTAAGATATAAAAGGTAAGGTACACTATTATCTGTAGATAGTGTGCTTTCTATTCAAGTCCAATGAAAGGCAAGCAGTATCTCTGTGCTTTCTGTATTGGTGTACAAAATATATTTCCTTTGTACCATTACCAGGTTCTGCAGATGGCCAATTTAAAGTTTAAGGTTTAAATTTCAGATTAACTAATAGCTTCTCTTAACTGAATTTTAGAGCTCAAGTTTGGTACCATAAGGAGACAGTTTTTCATCATTTTAAAGCATGCTTAGGGAAATGTTTTTACTGTCAAATAAGAAATAAAGCCTTACATTATCATTTCTTATCAATTTCCACAAATTTAAATGCCCATACTATATACTTTTCAGTTTCTTGAGTATATTTAAACACAGTGGCCATTCTAAATTAAGATACAGTTTATCATCTCTCATGCTATGTACATCTATTTATTTGTTGCTTTTTAAAAGTGCTTAATGTTATATCTACTATTTTTGTGTATGGTTTGATATACTTCATTCCAAAATGACTCTCCCCTCTTTAACTCCCAACCAGGGTAAAAGAAAGCTAAGAGTACTAATAATTTATTAATATTAATAATCTTAGATCATTAGGGGGCGCCTTTTACTACCCAGCGATAACTGTTGTCCATCTTCTAACATACAGTTTTGTTTTGCCTGATTTTGAACTGGTGTACATGTAATTCCGTAATTGATTTATTTTGATTTTTACTCAACATCACTTTCTGAGAGATGTTCATATTGTATATTGACAGTTTGGGCTTTTTCTGTTGCTTGCTTGGTATCTGACTCTTCTGGCCTTTGTTGCATTGTCTATGAACAATAACAATGGTAACAATAAGAAAACCTCTGTCATAGACTTGTTAGAATTAAATGAGTTTAGTATCTGTAAAGCATCAAAAAAGTACATGGACCTAATAAAAATGGTAATAAGTTTTCTACACTACTTTAGGAATAAGTAGTGTTACTGATTTTTCTTTGAGCAAATTCTTTAATCATTGGCATTTGTCAAGTTATGAATTAGAAGTTGGCTGAATTATTTGTTTTATTACTCTTAATGTAAAAAAATTAAATCCACTATTAATTACTTAGAAAAAACATACTAAATGTCCTTAATTTAATTAAATATTACCAAATAATCTCTTTACCTTGGGAATTAGAAATACTCTTCTTATAAGCAGTGTGCTATAATTACATTCTGAACACAGAGGAGCCAAGCTAAGTGGTTTGTTTCCTATAAGAGTTTCTGCTGTTAGTAAGTTGATTATGCTCAGAAAGAGTAAGTAAAGCCAATTAATATATTTGTGTAAATTTAGTAGCTCACTAGGGATATGCTATGAGTTATTCAAATAATATAATAATAATCTTGGCTAAAAACTCTGCTTGTTCTTTTACAAAATAGTTCTTTGTAAGCTGGGCCTGGGTCACTCACTTGTGTAACCCTAGCTCTTCAGGATGTTGAGATCAGAGGATCACAGTTTAAAGCCACCTCAGGCTAGAAAAAACAATAAAAAACAATAAGCAGAACTGTGCTTCAAGTGGTAGAGCACTAGCCTTTAGCAAAAGAAGTTAAGGGACTGCACCCAGGTTCAAACCCAAGGATTGGCATTTTTAAAAAATGTTCTTTGTGTTTTATTTTTTTATTTTTATTTTTTTGGTTTTGTTTGGTGTTTTTTTTTCCAGTCCTGGGCATGGACTCAGGGCCTGAGCACTGTCCCTGGCTTCTTTTTGCTCAAGGCTAGCACTTTGCCACTTGAGCTACAACACCACTTCTGGCTGTTTTCTGTATATGTGGTGCTGGGGAATCGAACCCAGGGCTTCATGTATACGAGTCAAGCATTCTTGCCACTAGGCCATATTCCCAGCTCTTTGTGTTTTATACATGTTTAAAGTATATTGAAGTGATTTCCTTTTGCACATATTTTTAGAAAATACACAGTAAATCGCTCATTAGAAGTACTGGTTTGTTTGGGTTTTTTTTGGTCAGTCCTGTGGCTTGAACTCAAGGCCTGGGTCTTGTCTCTGAGCTTTTTCTGCTCAAGGTTAGAGCTATGCCACTTGAGCCACAGCTCCACTTCTGACTTTTTGATGGTTAACTAGAGATCTATGGTTAGAGACTTACCTACCAAGACTGGCTTCAAACTTCAGTCCTCAGATCTCAGCCTCTTGAGTAGCTAGGATTAAAGGTGTGAACCACCTGGCACTGCTTTATTTTTAAAGTATGAAACTATTTAATGCTTTACACCCTCACAGTGAAACACATTCCACTCCCATCCCCATATTAAGGCTAATATATGGGGCTGGGAATGTGGCTTAGAGATAGAGTGCTTGCCTAGCATGCATGAAGCCCTGAGTTTGATTCCTCAGTATCACATAAACAGAAAAAGCCAGAAGTGGCGCTGTGGCTCAGGAGATAGAGTGCTAGCCTTAAGCAAAAAGAAGCCAGGGACAGCGCTCAGGCCCTGAGTCCAAGGCCCAGGACTGGCAACACACACACACACACACACACACACACACACACACCACACACACACACCCCCAAGGGACAGCGCTCAGGCCCTGAGTCCAAGGCCCAGGACTGGCAACACACACACACACACACACACACACACACACACCACACACACACACCACACACACACACACACACACACACACACCACACACACACCCCCAAGGCTAATGTACTAGTTGAATGGTCTGTTCTAACTTTTTTTTTCCTGTAGCTTTGGAAAAGAATGCTAGTGGCCATGAAGTTAAAGTATGATATTTCCATATTAGAATGTTAGAGAACATACGAGGAAAATACCCCATTGCTAGTGGGAGGGATAATTGGTCAGTTAATTTGAAGAAGAATTTATGGTTATCTAGAAAAGTAAAAAATGTACATGACCTATGACCCATCAATTGCACTTTTATGTGTAGTATCCCTAGAGAAACATGTACCTGAAGACATAAGTGCAAGCATATTTGTTTCAGTGTTTGTAAAAATATAAAATTGAGAATGACCAAAATATGTAAAATAGTATAACATTGACAATGTTTACATTTGTAATCCCAGATATTAAGGACATTGTATTTTGTGTTATTCATACTTTTCCATGTTTACAACTTTTTCATTTTGTGAGTATTTTATAAACAAATTGCATGATATTGTAAAACATCTCCTGAAAGAAAGCTAAATTGTTTAAACATTTTTTTAAATTTCTAGTAAACCTCTAGATAATGCCTGTAAACTTGCACAGCTGGTTGAAAAAAAACTTGAAGACTATTACAAAATTGATGAAAAGAGCCTAATAAAGGTAATGAGTAAGAGACATTAAGTCTGCATTATTTCTTGTTTGTTCCTTTTCTGGTATTGATTTGGGATTCATTAGCCTAGACAGTAGTGTAAATGTTAATTGGCAGAGTGGTTTAGAGAGGAAGATACAGGCTTTGAAATCAGCACTGTGTCCACATTTTGACTCTTCCATTTAACTCATGGACATGTTAACTAGGACTATTGTACAATTTCCTATACTTAAATGATCATTCTATAAAATTCAGCTAAGAGAGTATATTTTAAATTATATTAATTAAATTAATATGGATAGTTTTTAGAATAATGCTTGCCAGTGAGTTAATATTCAATAAATGTTGGAATTCTGCTTTTACTATGACCTTGTATTTTATTTGTAAAATGGATGAGATAGTACATTGCTTATATAGTATGAAGATTGAGTTTAATAAATGGCAACTGTTATCTTATCAAAATTAATGAGTCAGACACTAAGATTGGAATCTGGGTGATACCAGCATGTAGTTGTAGTGAAGAGACTGACAGAGATGGAATCAAAGGGCTGGGAAGGTAAAGAACTAAAGGAAGAAACTATCCATTGTTTAAATGAGAAGATGGCCCAGTAACAACCAGTTGCTGGGTTATGTCGTAAGTAGAATGAAAGAAGAATATATGTAATACAATGAATGGGAAGATAAGCAGAAACTCAAGTTCTAGTAAATAAGCCGGAGTCTTGAAAGGCATCCAAGAGGAAGAGGCTCTTGCATGTTAGAATGAGTATGACATAATAAAAGAGGGAATTTACTGCATGGATGCCAGGCTTCGCTCTGCCCCCCATCCATGTGGGGGGTCCTGGGCTTCTCTGCCTCTTCCGTGTGTGGTCCTCTACCGCCCTCTCACATCCCCCTGGCCAGTAGGGAAATAACTGCGGGAGCAGAGTCCACGGGTAGCCTCAGGTGACATGTAGTCACGAGACCCCCTTGCCTGCCAGCCAAGGAAGACACAGGTGCGTGGGTGTCCCGGAGAAAGCCTCAGGGGTGTTCTGGTTTATTCAAGGGAGGGGATAACAGTTTATACCCCCAGAGGCCCACGCAGGAGAAGGGCTACTGGATTTTAACAATTGGCTAAAGGACTGTCCATCAGGTGATGTCATGGAACTTCCTCTATGGGCGGAGACCACAGCCCCCCAAGGACCGGGTCTCCGCCATTAGAGAGGCAGGGGCTGCTTTGCTTCTCTTCCAGTTGAAGCCGAAAGGTGGGAGTGACTACCTTCCACACTGTCCCAGGGCTGGGGGAAGGGCAGCATCTCGGGAGCTCTCGTTGCCCTTCCCTCTTCAAGGCCAAACTAAATCCCCAACACATGGATAATAATATTCTTCAGGTACAGACATAGAACAAAGGGCAAAATTCATAATTAAATGGTGTGGTTGCAGTGGAAGATATGTTTAGATTTTATGTTAGTTACTTTGAAAGTTAAATCAAGTGGTGGTGGCTCACACCACTCCTAGGTACTCATGAGGCTGAGATCTGAGGTTCAAAGCCAGCTGAGGCAGGTAAGTCCATGAAAAACTGTCTTTAGTTAATCACCAAAAGGCTAGAAGTGGACCTGTGGCCCAAGAGGTAGGATGCTAACCTTGAGTAGGGAAAACTAAGGGACCATGCTCAGGTGCTGAGTTCAAGCCCCAGCACATTTTTTTTAAGTTAATTCTGGTTTGGAGGTGTAAGAAAAACAAAACAAAACTATTATCTACTTATGAAGATAGAATATGGCTTAGTATACATAGTAGATAATAAATAGAATGTTTATTGAATTCCGAAGGAAAACCTGTACTTATTAATACATATCTCTTTAGTTCTTCATGATTTCAGTGGACAAAGGGCAAAGACCAATCCAAAAGGAAGACACAGAAAGAAATGGGGGCAGGGGCAAAAGGAGTAGGGGGGAGAAGAGAAGGGAAAGGAGGGGAGGAGAGGAAACAATACAAGCCAAGTGTTACTATTTTATAGGGAAGTTTGAGAAAGTTACTCGTTTAGCCTTTTAATCCAATTAAGAACGCCTTAAATTTTGTCGTCTTCCTAATGTACCCGTCAGATTTTTCTGTTTTAAGCAATTTTACATTCTTAAGGAAATTAACCATTTGTTTTCTTTCATTGTATGTTTTTGGTGGGGAAAAGAATCAGGTCATAACAAAAGTCTGCTTCTATTTTCTAAGATATTAAAAGTGTATTCATATAAAAATGGAAGTTGCTTAAGATAATTTTATTTTGTTATTCTAGGGTAAAACTCATTCCCAGCTCTTAATCATTGATCGTGGCTTTGATCCTGTGTCCACTGTCCTGCATGAACTGACCTTTCAGGCAATGGCATATGATCTACTACCAATTGAGAATGATACATACAAGCAAGTATAAATCAAAGGGCATATCAAGGGCATGTGCAAACAGAATAGACTAATAACTCATGGAGCCATCAAACAACAGAAAGTCTGTAATCTTCTATACAGTCTTAACAATCTTTTAAAACTTTGTAAGCTGATGGACAATTTGACTGCTTTGGAGCTTTTTGAGTATTTGTTTGCTTCCTTAATTATTGGACCTACATTTAAAACAGAATTTGGATCTTTTACCTAAACTATGAGTAAACACCAGGCCCATCTTTTTATTTTTTTAAATAGAAACTCTATTCACGATGATTAGGCCAGGATTATTCTGAATCGTATACTCATATAGTAGTATGTGTAGTATAGTATAGTGTAATGTATTTTTAAAGATAGTAGAAATATTGACTCAATAATAAATATTGTCTTAATAGGCACAGTTTTACCATTTTGGTATTTAGTGTCTGTCTTTATTTATATAAAGCTGTTTACTTTAAAATTTTTCAAATCGAAATGAAATTACTTTTCTATCAAAGAGCCATTTTACTTACCATCTTACCATTATAGACATACCTATGCACACATTAATTATGTCCTCTTAGTTACAATCTCTAAGTTTAAATTGGCATTTTTCAGCCAAGATTTGATACTTTAAGCCAGACATGTTAATACATGCTTATACTTCCTGGGGAGTTAAAGCAGAAGAATCACAAGTTCTAGGCTAGCTTCCATAACATTTCTACAAATCAAACTTCAGGCCAGCTTAGTCTAGGTAGTAAGACCCTATTATTGCAAAAGGGAAAAAAAATGGACTGTAAATGTGGCTTAGTGGTAGAGTGCTTGCCTAGCATGCATGAAGCCCTGGGTTCGATTCCTCCACACCACATAAACAGAAAAGGCTGGCAGTGGCACTGTGGCTCAAATGGTAGAGTGCTAGTCTTGAGCAAAAAGAATCCAGGGACAGTGCTCAGGCCCTGAGTCTAAGCCCCAGGACTGACTGGCAAAAAAAAAGAAAGAAAGAAAAAGAAAAAAATACAGTATAAAAATGGAAATTTGTTTTCTGACTTTTTTGTTTAGTGGTTATGAAATATACAACTTTTATTAATTATGTCTAATTTTTCTTTTTTGTTTTGTTTTGTTTTTGTTGCCAGTCCTAGGGCATGGACTCAAGGTCTGAGCTTCCTTTTGCTCAAGGATAGCACTCTACCTCTTGAGCCTCAATGCCACTTCTGGCTTTTTTCTATATATGTGGTGCTGAGGAATCAAACCCAGGGCTTCATGTATATGAGGCGAGCACTTTACCTCTAGGCCATATTTCCAGCACCTATGTCTAATTTTTCTTAAAGTAGACATTACATACTTTTCTAATCAAATTCAATTTTTCTATTGTATGTTTACTTGCATTCTAGTCAGCTTCTAATTTCTTAGCTTTCCTGGGTTATTTTCTGTGTTATTGTTAATACAAGGAAAGCAACGTAGTTATTTTTCTCATCTAAGTTGTTTTAAGTTATTTATTGCTTATAGCTTTTATCCTTAAGTCTGTAAATGTGCATTTTCTTAAAAATAAGGAAAATTTAAAAATGACTTTATAGGGCTGGGAATATGGCCTAGTGGCAAGAGTGCTTACCTCGTATACATGAGGCCCTGGGTTCGATTCCTCAGCACCAAATATACAGAAAATGGCCAAGTGGCGCTGTGGCTCAAGTGGCAAAGTGCTAGCCTTGAGCAAAAAGAAGTCAGAGACAGTGCTCAGGCCCTGAGTTCACGGCCTAGGACTGGCCAAAAAAAAAAAAAAATGACTTTATAACCAGGTGCTGAAGGCTCACACTTAGAATCCTTGCTACTCAGGAGGGTGAGATTTAAAGATCATGGCTTGAGGGCTGGGAATATGGCCTAGTGGCAAGAGTGCTTGCCTCCTACACATGAAGCTCTGGGTTCGATTCCCTAGCACCACATATATGGAAAACGGCCAGAAGGGGCGCTGTGGCTCAGGTGGCAGAGTGCTAGCCTTAAGCGGGAAGAAGCCAGGGACAGTGCTCAGGCCCTGAGTCCAAGGCCCAGGACTGGCAAAAAAAAAAAAGATCATGGCTTGAAGCCAGTCTAGGCAGGAAAATCTGAGAGACTCTTACTTCCAACTAATCACCAAAAAGCCAGAAGTGGAGCTGTGGCTCAAGTGCTAAAGTGCTAGCTTTGATCACAGAAGCTGAGGGATAGTGCCCAGGCCCTGAGCTCAAGCCCCACATAAAAAATAGCATGTACCTACTGAGATTTGTTGACATACAGAAGGTGTAATTTGATTGATTGATTGATTGATTATACTCCAGTCTCACATCCTCAGCTTTTTCTGTTTATGTAGCTCTTTACTTACTAGAGTCATGCCACCAGTTCAAGCTGAGATAACACATTATTCAAAGTAAAATACTTTTGTTACCTCTGTGTTGTTAAATCCAAAAATACTTTCTCACTGCCTTGTAACCTTCCATTCTCAATTTTTTTTTTTTTTTTTTTTTTTGGCCAGTCCTGGGGCTTGGACTCAGGGCCTGAGCACTGTCCCTGGCTTCTTCTTGCTCAAGGCTAGCACTCTGCCACTTGAGCCACAGCGCCCCTTCCGGCCATTTTCTGTATATGTGGTGTTGGGGAATCGAACCCAGGGCCTCATGTATATGAGGCAAGCACTCTTGCCACTAGGCCATATCCCCAGCCCCCCATTCTCAATTTTTGAATATTTGAATGTTCCAGTCTTTAGAACCTTGTTTCTTGTTTGTTTTTTGGTGCCAATCCTGGGGTTTGAACTCGGCCTTGGGCACTGTCCCTGAGCTCTTTTTGCACAAAGCACTCTAGCATTTGAGCCACAGCTCTGCTTCCAGCCTTTTGGTGGTTAATTGGAGATAAATTTTTGCCTGGGCTGGCTTTGAACCTTGATCCTCAGAGCTCAGTCTAGAATCACAGATGGGAGTCACTGAAAGCATCATGCTTGCTGCTGTTGCTGTTGCATTCTTAATGCCTATTCTGAACCTTCTTCCTGATTTCATCTTCTGGGTAACTCTCTCTTGAGATGTCTAATAAGCATCTTAAACTTATATGTCCAGACCCGAGCTCCTGATATTTCCCATCATGCTGCTCTAACTACATCCTCTCCCATCTCAGTAGCAACAGCTCTAGTTTAGCTAGAGTTACTCAGATCAGTGCGCGTGTGTGCGTGTGCATGCGCACATCTGCGTGCATGTGTGCATGCATGTGCCAGTTCTGGAGCTTAAAGTCAAGACCTCTTACACTTTTATTTCCTCCTACGCTGGTGCTCTACCACTTGAGCCATACTTTCACTTCTAGCTTTTTAATGTTAAGTGAAAACTTTAAAACAGTTCTCTTGGATTTGTTTTACTGGGATGCTTTGAACTTCAATCTTATCTCAGCTCTCTGAGTTGCTAGGGTTATAGATGTCAGCTACTAGAGCTGGGCAGGTCAAAATTTTTTATTATCATTTCTCTCATATCTTATGGCCAATCAATCAAGTCCAGAAATTTTGTATTCAAAACCTATTCAGAATCCAAACTAGTCTAAATCAAATTTTCATCTAGTTTTGGTAGCACATTTTTCCCCCTAGTATTGTGTCTTGAACTCAGGGCTTCATGTTTGCTTCACTGCTTGTCTGGCTAGTGCTCTTTCACTTGAGCCAAGCATCCAGCTTGACTTTTTTGTTATATTTGGAGATGAGTCTCAAGGATTTTTCTGCCCAAGCTGGCCTTCAACCTTGATCCTTAGATCTCAGCCTCCAGAGTAACTAGGATTACAAGCATGGGTCATCAGCACCCAAATGTAGCAAATTTGTATTTTTTTCTTCTTCTTTTTTTTTTTTTTTTGTCTGTAATGGGGCTTGAACTCAGGGGCTAGGCACTGTCCCTGAGCTTTTTTGCTCAATGCTAGGACTCTACTACTTTGAGCCACAGCTCCACTTCCAGTTTTTAGTGGTTAATTGGAGATAAGTGTCTCATAGGCTTTCCTATCTGAGCAGGCTTTGAACTGTGATCCTTATATCTCAGCCTCCTGATTAACTAGGATTATAGGCATGAGCCACCTAATACCCAGCTCCCATCGCAATTCTTTTTTTTTTTTTTTTTTTTGGCCAGTCCTGGGCCTTGGACTCAGGGCCTGAGCACTGTCCCTGGCTTCTTCCCGCTCAAGGCTAGCACTCTGCCACCTGAGCCACAGCGCCCCTTCTGGCTGTTTTCCATATATGTGGTGCTGGGGAATCGAACCAAGAACTTCATGTGTAGGAGGCAAGCACTCTTGCCACTAGGCCATATTCCCAGCCCCGCATTGCAATTCTTAATGAAAACAAAAAATAAAGCAGGAAATTCTAGCTATCATTTTCATCTCAATGACTTCTTTAAGTTTACTCCAAAAGGATTGTCATTATCTTTTGGGTATTTCCAAGCTTGTTACTGATTAATAAGTTGTGAACCACTTACAAGTCAAAAGTATTATCTGAGTACAAGGTGGTGCTTTAAGTGACAAAAGGGATTTCATCCTTCATGCAGACTTATATAAACACAGGCATTTTATCTCTATTAAGATCACATACAAAATTGGCACCAGTGGCTCAGACCTATACCTATGCTCAGGAGGCTGAGGTCTGAGGATCAAAATTTTGAAGCCAGCCTGAGCAGACAAATCCAAGACTCATCATCTCCAATTAATGAGTAAAAGGAGAGGTGTGGGTGCAAGTGGTAGAGGGATAGCCATGACAGAAAAGTCATGTGACAAGTGCAAGGTCCTAAGTTCAAGCCCTAGTACTGGCAGGAAAAAAGAAAAATACCAGATAACAAAGGTGGTTTTATAAGTAGGACCTATACTTTGGGGAGGGGGTATAGAAATGGCTGTTTTTTAAAAAAGAAATGACTGTATGGTCATATGTTCATATAGCAGAAATCTACATGTATTATCTTCAGTCCAGGTTAGGAAAGATCAATACAATCCTTTTAAATTTTGGCTCAGGAAGTTGACAGTCTCAGGGCAATTGAATTTTCCCTGGCTCTACAAATGGAAGTAAGGTATTTGTATATAAAAAAAGAAAAATAGAAGCTGCTGACAGTGGCTTATGCCTGTAATCCTAGCTGTTCAGGAGGCTGACAACTCAGGATCATCGTTTAAAGCCAGCTCAGGCAGGAAAGTCCATGCCACTCTTATCTCCATTAACCACCAAAAACCAGAAATGGCGGTATGGCTCAAATGGTAGATCACCAGCCTTGAGCACAGAAGGTAACAGAAAGCACCTAGCCCCAGAGTTCAAGCCTCAGGACCAGCATAAATGTAAATTGGAGGATTGTTGTCCACCTAGACAAAACTCAGAACTCTATCTCAAAAATAACTGGCACAGAAAGGGCTGAAAGTGAGGCTCAAGTGGTAGAGCACCTGCTCAACAAGCATGAAAGCTTGAGTTCAAAACCCCAGTAATTAAATAAATAAAGCAGGTGAGATACACTGTTTTTAATTGTATCAACTCCAAAACACCTTCACTGGGCTGCATTGAGGGTGACATAGCTGTTTTAATGGGTGTTTGATGATTGAGGTATAAATTGTTAGCACATCACAATAGTTGTAAGCAATTAGAATACATATTACTAGTATTTCCAAGGTTTTTTGTCAATTTTTACTACTTAGATGCCTGTGGTTTTGTTTTTGAAATAGAATTTGGTTGTCCGGGCAGGCGTAGCACTGCAGATTGCCTGCCTCAGCCTTCCGAGGGCTCGGGGGACAAGCCGCCCATGCGTGGCACGTGTACTCAGGGCAGTCTCTGAAAGTTGATTACAAGACAGTGAATTCTTGTTTTGTAAGATAACATTTTGCCAAGAATCTAAGTCTAAATGTTTGAGATGAGAAGTGTCTTAAAATAAACTGGAAAAAGAAAAAGAATACAAGGCACAGATAGCACTTTGACTTTTAGTGTAATAATAACATACCTTAGTTTTGATAGGTATTATCCCAAAATAATGAATTGAGAATATGTATTTTTGGATTTCTTATTCTAAATCATTGTTTGTAAGAATGTTTTTTCCACTTTTGGGGGAAAAATACCAAAATTTTGTGCTTCTATCTCCTTGTAGATATAAAACTGATGGGAAGGAAAAGGAAGCAATCCTTGAAGAAGAAGATGACCTCTGGGTCAGAATTAGACATCGGCATATTGCAGTTGTGTTAGAGTATGTCAACCCATTTAAATTTTTAATTCCATGTTTTTAGGTACTAAATGTGCCATAGTACATTTTGTAATCCTAAAATTGTTCTATGAGAATTATACCTAATTTAAAGAATTCTCAATTTTGACAGGGAAATTCCAAAGCTTATGAAGGAAATTTCATCAACAAAGAAAGCCACAGAAGGAAAGGTAAGAGTTTAGTTAACTTTCCAAATAATGGCAAAGGTGAACTATTTAAGTTTCTATGTTTGGCACATTCTATAAAGAGAAATAGAGAAAACCCAACTATGTATCCATTATCTTATTTCAAAAATTAGCAGTATTTTATCTGTGGTCTCTTCACTAAGTTTATTTTTAGTAGTAGCAGTAGTATTTCTTGTTGTTGTTCCAGAGTTTGAATTCAGGGCCTCACACTTGCTGAGTTGGTACTCTACACTTGAGGCACCCTCCAGCCTTGTTTTTTTTGGTGGTTGTATTTTAGATAGGATCTTGCCTCTCAGATGAGTGCACACTTGAGCTGTGACCCGCCTTCTTTAGGCTTCCCAATCTTGGCTTCCCATGCAGCTTGTGTTTTAGGCTTGTATTACTGGGTCCAGCCATGGGAAAAGGGGACCTCATAGACTTTGCTGCTAAAGGTGGCCTCAAATGGTAATCCTCCCAATCTCAGTCTCCTAAGTACCTAGGATTACAAGTGGAAGCCACTGAAGCTTAGATAAGGTTAACATTTAATTGACTAGTCAATTTCATTAGTGCATTATTAGAATTTTTATATTGAGGCATAAAACTATAGTGCACAAATCTTAAATGTATACTGGATAACTTTTTGCTTATATATACATGTGTAGAACTACCATGTAGATCAAGTTATAAAACATTGCCATGAGCCAGGTGTTGGTGGCTTATGCCTATAATCTAGCTACTCAGGAGGCTGAGATCTGAGGATCCTGAGTCAAAACCAGCCCCCACAGGAAAGTCTGACACTCTTATTTGCAGTTAACCACCCAAAAGCCAGAGGTGGGGCTGAGGCTCAAATGTTAGAGCCCTAGCCTTGAACAAAAGAAAGCTCAAGGACAGTTCTCAGGCCCTGTGTTCAAGCCCAGGACTAGGGGGAAAATGTCATATAATTTTCATTCTAGAATTGTTGCATATTTTGGGTTATTTCTAGATATTTTTTGTTGCTATAAATAAGTGGTATTTTAAAAAATTCTATTTTTTTTTGTATCTCCAGACTCTGGTTAATATAACACTTTCATTATAATGTAAAGTAGAACTGGTGGTAGTGAAGGTCCTTATTCTCATCCTTAGGGAAAACATGTTTGGTATTCCATCATTGAGTATTATGATAAGTTTATTTTAATTACATCCTTAATGAAATGAAGAATGTTTCTTATTCTTAATTGGCTAACATGTTTCTTTTTGTTTTTTGTGATATTGGGATTTAAATTCAGGGCCCTGTACTTTTTAGACAGATGTTATATCACTTAAATCACAATTCAAGCCTTCTTTGTTTTTTCTTTTAAAACCTGTTTTGTTTTTGAGATAGAATCTCACTAGGTGGACCAGGCTGGCCTAGAACTTGCTATGAGAGGCCAGGCTGGCCTTTAGCTAGCAGTACTTTTTTCTTCCTCAGGCTCATGACTGCTGGATGCCACTGTACATGGCTGCCAGCAGGCTTTTTTAAATTTTTTCCTTTTTTTTAATTTTTTATTTTATTTTTTGCCAGCCTTGGACTCAGGGCCTGAGCACTGTCCCTGGCTTCTTTTTGCTCAAGGCTAGCACTCTACCACTTAAGCCACAGTGCCACTTCTGGCTTTTTCTGTTTATATGGTGCTAAGGAATCAAACCCAGAGCTTCATGTGTGTAAGGCAAGCACTCTTGCCCCTAGACCACATTCCCAGCCCCTCCTTTTTTTTCTTTATGGTGCTAGGGATCAGACCTGGTGTCACACACATGCTAGGCAAGTGCTCTACTTCTAAGCTACCCCCTTGTATTTGTTTTCTTTTAACTGGGAAATATTGTTAGATTTTATGTTTCTTCGGAATTTTATTTTTTCTCCTTTATCCTATTATTGTAATGTTGGTTTTCTAACATTAAATCAGTTATGTCTTTCTAGACTAAACTGTGCTTTGGATTTGATACATTCATGGTCTGATGAAATGAATTATGATGCATTACCTTCATTTTATTATCTGGAAGTATTTATATAAGACCATTATTTGTCTTACTGTTTGAAAGAATTCACCATTTGGGCGTGGAGTTTTCTTTATGGAAAAATATTTAGTTTTAAGTTCCTTAACAGGGCCGGCACCATTGGCTTACTCCTAGCCACTCAGGAGACTGAGATCTGAGGATCACAATTTGAAGCCAGTCCCAGCGCGAATGTCTGTGAGACTCTATCTCCGATTAATCACCAAAAACCAGAGTGAGGCTGTGGCTTAAGTGGTAGAGCACTAATCTTGATCAAAAAAGCTCAGGGACACTGCCTAGGCTCTGAGTTCAAGCCCTAGACCATAACAAAATAAATAAATATATATAGAGAGATTTATATACATGTTCCTGAACAGATACATAGCTATTCAGAATTTTAATTTTTCTTGTCAATTGTGGGATCTTGGATTTTCAAGAAATTTAGTACATTTAAATTTTGAAATATTTTTATTATCTTCTCAGTGAGTAGAATCTGTATTAATGTTCTATTTTCTAATCTTTGAGGTCTATTTACTCATCTTAATTTGTTTTCATGTCATTAATTTTTATATATTGATAATATTTATTTAATATTTAAAAGAACTAACTTTTAACTGTTGATTTTCTTTGTCATAGGTTAGTTTTATATTGATTTACATTTGATCTTAAGTTTCTTTCAACTTCCTTTGGTTTAAGGTTTTTTTCCTAGTTTCTTGAGTTGGATGTATGTAGCATTTTTTTTAACCTTTCTTATTTCCTACTGTTTATTTTTACACTTGTTTCTTTCCTAATATTAGATGTGCATACCAGGTGATTTGAACTAACTTGTGTTCATTCAAGTCAGTACATTTTCTACCCTTCATTATGATTTATTTTGGCTATTTGTTATTCAAAAATGTGTTTTTAAATTTGAAAGCACTTGGTAATTTTCTAGTTACCTTTATGCTGCTGACTTATAACTTAGACAACAGTCAGAGAACAAGTATTGTATGAGTTTAGTGCTTTGAGGTTTGTTAAGACTTGATTTGTGATCCAGAATAATATGTTAAATGCCTTGTGTGTACTTGAAAAAATATACAGATCTTTTTCTTGTTTGTATTTGAGGGGTAGGGAATAATGCTGACCATTGAACTGAGGGCCTTGTGATTACTAAACAGTACTCTACCACTTGAGCTAGAGCCCTCATCCTCTCTTTGGTCTTTTGAGGTAGGGCCTCACTGTAGCCATCGCTGGCCTCAGCTCCCTTCTGCCTTGAAGGGTGGGGATTACAGGGTGTGCGCCACAACCATGCTGTGCTTAGCTTGTTTTAACAGTACTAGGGTTTGGATTTAGGACCTGTGCTTCCTAAGCAGTGCTCTACTGCTTGAATCACCTCTCCAACCTATCTTTGCTTTATAACAGAAAAAATAACATAAAATTACTACATGCATAAGCTTGGATATGTTAGACCTCTAAGGTGTATTTCTTTTTTTCTTTCTTTTTACAGAGTATGCATTTACTGCATACATGGAGATTCTTCAATATTATGTAAATACAAAACTTTTCCTGAAAGATAGTTTAAAAATGATTTTTCCAAAAATATTGGAGATTATGTAATTGACATAAGTCAATAAGTAAATCTCTGCATATTGATATTAAACTGTTAATGCTAATATCACTGGGTAATATTTGCTAACTTTTTCTGGGCTAATGCCTGACCCAAGCAAACTCCATATATCATCTCATTTAATCCTCAAACATTAAATACTACTGTCCTCATCAATTTCCGGACAAGTAAATTTCAGTTTAGGATATTTAAGGTAACTGTGTGTACTGGATGAGGTGGTAAGAAAAGGTGATGAAGTCTTAAGGTGGCTTTATGATCAAATTGTAGAATTCAATTCTGGTTGCAAATGCATCTTATAAAATGTCAACTTTTTTTCTTATCCTCCTAATCTACTCACTTAAAAATATACCCAAGAGCCAGGCACCAGGGGCACACACCTAGCTATTCACCCTAGCTATTCCATGTTGACAACTCGGGATCGCAGTTCAAATCCAGGGCAGGCAGCAAAGTATGTGAGACTCTTTTCTAAAATGTGAACCACTGAAAAACCAGAAGTGAAGCTGTGGTTCAAGTGGTAAGACACCA
This sequence comes from Perognathus longimembris pacificus, assembly GCF_023159225.1. Classification (NCBI taxonomy): domain Eukaryota; kingdom Metazoa; phylum Chordata; class Mammalia; order Rodentia; family Heteromyidae; genus Perognathus; species Perognathus longimembris. Next base: position 13,552,637 of record NC_063175.1, on the reverse strand, counting down.
GCTAAGAGATAAAGCCCAGGCCCTTAGTTTAAGCTCCAGTACCAGCTTTGCTGGAGTGGCTCAAGTGATAGAGACTGCTTAACAAATGTGAGGTCAGTACTAATAGGCTTATTACCTACCTTAGAGTATACTTTCTATCAGGTCCTGAATAATTCAGAAACCTTGTACAAGTTTAACTCCACTTATCTCTTTTCTTGTTTTGTGCTACTTCTTAAATTTTACATGTGTTATAAGCTCACTTGTTTCAGTTTCTTTGGGTATTTGGGAGGGTTTTTTGTTTTTTTTTTTTTTTAGTTTTTGGTGCCAGTCTTGGAGCTTGAATTCAGGGCCTCAGCACTGTCCCTGAGCTTCCCCCTACCCCTCACCGTCCCCCGCAAGATCAGCACTCTACCCCTTGAGCCACAGCTCCACTTCTAGCTTTTTGGTAATTAATTGGAGATAAGAGTCTCATGGTAGCCAGCTGGCACTGGTGGCTCACACCTGTAATCCTAGCTACTTAGGAGGCTAAAATCTGAGGATCACAATTCAAAGCCAGCCCAGGTAGAAAAGTCCCCATGAGACTCTAACCTCCAATTAACTACTCAAAAGCCGGAGTGGAGCTATGGCTCGAAAGTGATAGAATGCTAGCTTTGAGCAAAAGAGCTCAGGGACAGTACCTAGGCCCGGATTCCAAGCCCCGTGACTAACAACATCAAAGAGTCTCATGGCTTTCCTGCCCGATCTTCACATCTTAGCCTCCTGCTAGGATTATTGACATGAACCACCAGCACCCAGCTCACCTGTTTTTTGTCTTAAGTGCTCAGTGGGCTTTTATTATTCATATATTTATCCTATCTAGTGATGTTTACTCCTCTTGCCCCTTAGTTTTTCCATCTAGGTCAGACTGAATTATCTCAACTTTTTTTTTTTTTTTTGAGGACATCTTGTTTCACAAGTTGTTTTTTCAAAGATATTTTTGCTAAAGTTAGAATCATGGGCTGAGAAGGTTTTTACTTTTCCATCAATTTAAAGGTTTTAATATATACCTTCTGACATAATTCCTGTTTAAGAAGCTAGGTATTAGCTGGATACTGGTGTCTCATACTTATAATCCTAGCTACCAAGAAAGCTAAAACCTGGAGGACCATGGTTCAAAGTCTACAAGGCTCCACTTCAACAATTAACTAGCAAAACTCTGGGCTAGAGATATGGCTCAAGTGGTAGAGCACCATACATGAGCAAGAGAACTGGCCCAAGTAAGAGGCCCTGAATTCAAGCCCTTGTACTGGTGCACCAACACACGCGCGTGTGCGCACACACTCACACACACACAGAAGCTAGCTAGCAGTCTTATATCATTGTTTTACTGAAAATTTTCTTTTTGACTTTTAATAATTTGGCATGATTTACCATGCTATGATGTAGGCTTCTTGGTATTTATCCTCCTTGGGGTTTGCTAGCTGCTTGAATCATTATGTTCCCAAGTTTCATCATATTGGTTAAAATTGTAGCCATTATTTTCTCATATCTTGATTTTGTCCCTTTTCTTTCTTTCTCTCTTCCTCTCTGTCTCTCTCTCTCTCTGTCTCTCTCTCTGACTCTAATCACATGTATTATATATATTTTTTTCTGTATTCTACATATTTTATATTTGGTTTAGCTATAGTTTTCCCTGTTAGTTGAAAGGTCATAGTTGATAACTATAGAAAACTGCTATGCATTAATGCCTTTGTCCGACAATCAATACCCTGCTAGAGCCAGAACACAACTCCCTCATGGTCCTATTTCCTATCTTTCATGTATATTCCATGCATGGCAAACATGAAACCTTAGACCTATATCTTCCTAGTGAGCCCAGTCACTTCTAGTATTGATGAACATAATTGCCTTGGTGGTCAGGATTTCTTACGAGCCATAGTTTCTACTCCTCTGATTTCAGATTGATGTCAGAATTGGCAAATAGGCCCGATAACCTTTTTTTTTCCTTCTTGATGCTAATCAGAATGAGATTTCTCATCATTCTTGGTCACCTCAAGAACATTAGAAGGCATTGTAGCTGACAGCAGAAAACACTTGGGTGTTTCTTTTTAGCTTTTGGTATATGTCATAAGTCTATCTGATCCTTGAATCTACTGCTTAATATTTTATCAACCAGGGGCTGGGGATATAGCCTAGTGGCAAGAGTGCCTGCCTCGGATACACGAGGCCCTAGGTTCGATTCCCCAGCACCACATATACAGAAAAACGGCCAGAAGCGGCGCTGTGGCTCAAGTGGCAGAGTGCTAGCCTTGAGCGGGAAGAAGCCAGGGACAGTGCTCAGGCCCTGAGTCCAAGGCCCAGGACTGGCCAAAAAAAAAAAAAAAAAAAAATATTTTATCAACCTCATCCAATACTTGCATCTTAATATTGGGGACATAGATATCTCTGCTTAAGCATATCAAACATGCTGTCAGGCTACCTACCCCACAATGACATGGATAGTTTCTAACTGTAGCTCCTGCCCTTTGGCCAGTTCATTGGCACCCCCGGTACTGACATGATAGGAGGTAACTTCCTAATGCCAGCCACCCTCTCTTTTAGTGGGTCCCAGGACCAAGGCCGAGGTTGCCCTTAAGTCCACATCAATCTGCTTCAGATTCCATAATAGCAAACTTATACAGTTGTTTTCTTAGTCCCATCTTTAATAATTACATTATAGCCATCGATACAAGGAAGAATATCTGCTACTGGATGGCAGAGGGCTTATCAAAACCACAGGCAGGGCTGGGAATATGGCCTAGTGGCTTGCCTCCTATACATGAAGCCCTGGGTTCAATTCCTCAGCACCACATATCTAGAAAATGGCCAGAAGTGGCGCTGTGGCTCAAGTGGTAGAGTGCTTGCTAGCCTTGAGCAAAAAGAAGCCAGGGACAGTGCTCAGGCCCTGAGTTCAAGGCACCCAGGACTGGCCAAAAAAAAAAAAATAGGCATAGGCTGGGCGCTGGTGGCTCACACCTGTAATCCTAGCTCCTCAGGAGGTTGAGATCTGAGGATCACAGTTCAAAGCCAGCTCGGGTAGAAAAGTCCATGAAACTCATCTCCAGTTAACCCCCAGAAAATGGTAAGTGGAACTGTGGCTCAAAGTGGTAGAGCTAGCCCTCAGTGAAAGAGCTCAGGGACAGTGCCCAGTCCCTGAGTTCAAGCCCTACACCGACAAAAAACAATAGGCATAGATACCCCAGAGGAAGGACTCGGAGATTCATGTCCTGAAAGCAATTTCATTGCAGTTAGTCTCTATGATACTTCAGGTCCCATTCCCTTTATCTCACGATTAGGGATCTTAATTGGTAGACATGAACCTCTGAAACTGACTATTTTGTCATGACTATTAACCACTTTCCTGTTTACCCTTCTGTTGATTTTTACTTGGATGCTAACCATTGTGTATGATTCATGACAATGGCTATAGCTGACCTTCTCTCTACAGAGCATATTGAGTTTCATTCTGACCAGAGTTAGACTGCTAAAGAATACCCTGATTCTTTTGAGACTTTGTGTTAGGCAATGTTACAGTGAGAGTTTTCACTTGTTTAGTCTCAAGGCAGACTGGGATTGAATATCTGGGTATTCCTTTTTAACTCTGTTTCCTTTCCGTATGGAAAGCATTCCCATAAAGAAGGGAGGGTGAATTCAAGGATCACTTTTGTGCTTTCTTTCACTCTACTGTTTTTATCCACTGCCTGAAAGCTAAAGGGTTTTTTTTGTCCACTTTTTTATTTGTTTATGGGGACAGAGTCATTTTAATATCAGCTGCTTGACTGTGACTGAGATTAGGAGCATCTGAAACTTTATTTAGAATTTTTCCAAGTGTTTCTTAAGTAACTAAGTTTGATAATTTTTTTTAGGAATGTTCACATTTTTTTTAGTTTTCTTTTTTAAAAAAAATTTTTATTGTCAAACTGATGTACAGAGAGGTTACAGTTTCATACATTAGGCATTGGACACATTTCTTTTACTGTTTGTTACCTCCTCCCTCATAGTTTGGTAATATTTAAAACTTCAGGATGGACAAGTTGAAATATAAGATAATTAAATCAGAGGTTTGCTTACAATATTTTTCTTTATTTCTAGACATCACTTAGTGCTCTTACTCAACTGATGAAAAAGATGCCCCATTTCCGTAAGCAGATTACTAAGGTAAACAGTATTGTATATATTGATGCCCTACTCTTTTAGTCAGTTGATCTCTCCAGTTCTGTACTTGTATTATTTGTACTTATTCCATCTTAAACTATGTAATCTTAGTTTTGAACAGCTTAGAATAATTTTAAATATTTACCAACTTTGTAGGAAAATTCAGCATTAAGACTGACCAGTCAAAGGTTGTTATTCTCATGTTTCTTACAATTAATAACATATCAGATTTAATAACATATTAGTAGATTTAACAGCTTGTATGTGGTAGGACTGTATGTTTGTGTGTTTTTTGTTTTTGTTTCCTGAGCTGGGAATGTGGTTTAGTGGTAGAGTACTAGCCTAGCATGCATGCAGCAGCCCTGGGTTCGATTCCTCAGTGCCACATAAACAAAAAAGGCCAGAAGTTTCGCTGTGGCTCTAGTGGTAGAGTGCTATCCTTGAGCAAAAGAAGCTGAAGGACAGTGCCCAGGCCCTGAGTTCAAGCCCCAGGATTGGCAAAAATAAATAATAATAATAATAATTTTACTGATACAGCCCTTCTTATGAATCACTGTCAGAATAATCTTCATGTTTTTGTCATTTTATACCCTTGTCAAAAACCAGTGATAAAAATGAAACCTTTTGCATTTGGCTGTTAGGACTTCATTTATTTTCATTGCCTCATTTTCATTACTCTCAAAGACCACACAATTTATCACTTGCTGTCTGTTGCTTATCCCCTGTCATATCACTACTTCTAACTTCTTTTCTAGATTTTTTTATTTTTTACATGTTATTTTTTGTCACTTATGCCCACATGTTCCTTCAGGCCTATCTCAAAAGTTTAGTATTACCAGTTGCCCAAAAAATAATTGAAATGCAGTAAATAATCCATTCTTCTGTTTTCCAGCAAGTTGTCCACCTTAACATAGCAGAGGATTGCATGAATAAGTTTAAGCTTAATATAGAAAAGCTCTGCAAAACTGAACAGGTATGTGTAGAGCAGAAATTACTATGCTTATATGAACTTTGTGACTTAAAGTGTATGTTTTACTTGCTAAATTTAGTGCTTGTTTTTACACACACACACAAAAATAAAACGCTTAGCAGGGGCCCCACTAGGAAGTATAAGATGCAAATCTCCACTATGTTACTCAGCTTTCTGTTACTATAGCTAATACCTGAGATAATTAGCTTATAAAGACAACAGGTTTGGACTGGGAATGTGGCTTAGAGGTAGAGTGCTTGCCTAGAATGCACAATGCCCTGAGTTCAATCCTCAGCACCACATAAACAGAAAAAGCAAGAAATGGCGCTGTGGCTCAAAAGGTAGAGTGGTAGCCTTGAGCAAAAAGAAGCCAGGGACCATGCTCAGGCCCTGAGTCCAAGCCCCAGGACTGGCAAAAACAAAACAAAACAAATAAAAGACAACAGGTTTATTTTTGACTCACAGTTTTGTTTGTTGTTGTTGCTGTGAATAAAATCCAGGACCTTGTACATGCTAATGTATTTGAGGTTCAAGATTTGGAGGTTTCAGGTATGGTCAGCTTCCCTTAGTGCTTCTTTAAGGCCAGTGATGAGGCTGTACACCATGGTGAGGGCATCTTGCAGAGCAAAGCTGCTTACCCCATGACCAAAAAGCAAGAGAAAGAAGCCTGAGCAGGGTTCCACCATCCTCTGTAAAGGTACATCTGAGTGACCTGAAGACCTCCCAGTGGGCTCCACTCCCAACAGCACTGTTGGGGACTAAGCCTTTAACACATGGGTCTTTGGAAACACTCGAGGTCCAAACTATAGCCCACCAAGAATCACAAGTAGGTATGTAGTATCTAGTAAGCATCCTTCCTAATGTGTGGTGGTTATCCATTATTGGTTGAGTGGAGGGAATTAAGTTTTTGGAGCATTGTTGACAGGACTTTGTTAGGGGGTACACCATTGATATTATGTCCTGCACAGCACTGGGTGGTTACATTGTACTTACTTTGAAACTTTTTATAGTGCTAGATGTGGTGGTACATACCTATAATGTGAGTGAAGAAAAAGCCAAGCAAGAGCTTGTTCCCTGAGTATAAAGGGGGGGGGGGGGGGGGGGAGGATAGTGCTTTGAGGATGTCCTGAGCAAAAAGTTAGTGGGACCTCTATCTCACACCTGTGGTCCCATACTTCCTCTTATGCTGTAGGAGTATCTGTCCTAGACCAGCCTAGACCTAGCCTAGAGGCACACTCTATCCAAAAAAATAATTAAAGCAAAAGGCCTGGGAGGCCCTGAACTCAAACCCTGGTACATCACACCAAAAACAGCTTCATGCATAATGCTTCATCCTAACAAACAGGTTGGATTTTCCACTTATTAGTTGTTATGGTTGAGAATTTGTCCATGGATTCTGTGATACTTCTTTAAATTTTTGTTACTGTAAAGATGATAAACAAAGGGGGTTACATGAGATTCTTCAATTAACCAGAAGTGAGGCCAGGCTCATACCTGTAATCCTAGCTACTCAGAAGACTGAGATCATTGTTCAAAGTCAGTGCAGGCAGCAAAGTCTGTGAGACTCTTATTTCCACTAAACTATCAAGAAAAAAGCCAGAAGTGGAGTTGTGGCTCAAGTGATAGAGTGCTAGGCTTGAGTACAAGAAACTCTGTGGACAGCACCCAGGCCCTGAATGCAAGCCCCAAGACCAACATGGAAAAAAAAATAAAAAGAAAAGAAAGAAGTAAAACGCAAGTTGCATGTTGTGGTATAAAGTATTCTGATAGCCATATTACAAAAGTAAAAAGAACAATTAAATAATATATTTGACTTCACCATATACATTAAAAACATTTCAGTGTGTAATCAATATGAAGATTACTAGTGAGATATTTACATTGGTGTTTCTTCACACCATGTAGTTCATATCTGGTGTTTTGCACAGCCCCTCTTAATTCACATTTACCACATTCCAAGTACTCAGTAGCTGTATTACTTATGCTGGATAGCATCAGTTTAGATGAATGATTTTCTTCTCTGCTGTATTGTTTGAACTTTAGCATTTTCTATTTTGAATTGCTTATGAGGGATAGTCACATTTTTCTGTGAAATGTTATGAGTATTCCATTAAAATTTGATGATTTTCTAGATACTTTTTAACAAAACAATGAATTTTGATTGGCACCCACTGGCTGTATTTTCTTTCATGAAGGACCTGGCTCTTGGAACTGATGCAGAAGGACAGAAGGTGAAAGATGCTATGCGAGTACTCCTTCCCGTTCTCCTCAACAAAAACCATGATAATTGCGATAAGATAAGAGCGATCCTGCTTTATATCTTCAGTATCAATGGTAATTAAGATTTTGTTTTCATATATTCATTGAAACATCAGCTGTAAAGTCACTTTTCTTTTTTTTTTCTCTGACTTTGAAGCCTGAACTCATGGAGCATGTCCCTAAGCGTCTTTTGCTCAAAGCTACCACTCTACCACTTGAGCCACAACACTACTCCTGGTTTTTTCTGAGTTTATTGGAAAGAACAGTTTCATGGAGACTTTCCTGCCCTTGCTGGCTTCAAACCACGATCCTCAGCCTCCAAAGTAGCTGGGATTGCAGGTGTGAGCTCTTAACAGTGCCCAGCTAAAATCACTTTTTTTTTTTTTTTTTTTGCCAGTCCTGGGCCTTGAACTCAGGGCCTGAGCACTGTCCCTGGCTTCTTTTTGCTCAAGGCTAGCACTCTACCACTTGAGCCACAGCGCCGCTTCTGGCCGTTTTCCATATATGTGGTGCTGGGGAATCAAACCCAGAGCTTCATGTATATGAGGCAAGCACTCTACCATTAGACCACATTCCCAGCCCCTAAAATCACCTGTTAAATAGATTACTACTGATGATTAGAAAATCTTAGAAAACTCAAAGGAAAGTAGCTGAAGTTGGTTATGATAAATATGTGGAAAATGGGAAATTAAAAGAAAACTAGAGGGGATATAGTTTGACTGTTCACTTTTTTTTAAAGCCAAATTCATATTCCACCTAAGATGTAGAATTGGTGGCAGTAGCCATTATGTAATTGTGCACTTACATTTTTACTTACATAAGGAACCACAGAAGAAAATTTGGACAGACTGATCCAGAATGTAAAGATAGAAAGTGATAGTGACATGATTCGTAACTGGAGTTATCTTGGTGTTCCCATTGTTCCCCAGGTAAGAATGTTACACTGTATTTTAGTACTCGTGTGTGTCTCTGTGTTGTTTCTAGGGCTTAAATTTGGAGCTGAGTACTGTCCCTGAGCTTTTTGCTTAGTATTAACTCTACCATTTGAGCCACCCTCACTTCTGGCTTGGGCTGGGGGAGTGTTAATTGGAGATAAAAGTCTCACAGACTTTCCTGTCTGGGCTGGCTTCAAACTGTGATCCTCAATCTCAGCCTCTTGAGTAACTAGGATTACAGGTGCAAGCCGCCAGTGCCTGGTTTGCTAAGCTAAACTTTCTTTATGTGGGAATCAGGTAGGTTTTTTGAGGGGAAGGGGGTTGTTTTTGCCAGTCCTGGGGCTTGAATTCAGGGCCTAGGCACTGTCCCTGACCTTCTCTTACTCAAGGCTAGAGTTCGACCACACAGTAGAGCCACAGCACCACTTCCAGCTTTATTAGTTTATGTGGTACTGAGGAATCAAACCTAGGGCTTCATGCATGCAAGGCAAACACTCTACCACTAAGCCACATTCCCAGCCCTCTTCATGTAGGAATCCTTGTGTACATTCACACCATAGATTTTGTATGTGCATGCCAGTATTGGAGTTTGAACTCTGAGCCTGGGTGCTGTCCTTTAGCTTTTTCCACTCAAGGCTGGTGTTCTCCCACTTGAACCATGGTTTACTTCTAGCTTTCAGGTAGTTAATTGGAGGTACGAGTCTCACAGACTTTCGTGCCCAGGCTGGCTTTGATGTCAGCCTTTTGGGTAGCTAGGCATGAGCTACTGGTATCTAGCGCCGTCCCCCCCTCCCCGCCCGCCCGCCCGCTGAAGAAAATAAAAATAGTTTCTTCTCTTTTCCATATATAATTTGGACAAGTGTGCTTTTCTAGTGAATTTGTATTTATGGCTTCTGTTGTACTTTGTTACTTATCCTTTTTATGATTTGTTTATAGCTATAATTTGTCATATTTTAGTAAAACTATCATTTAATATAATGCGGGAAAATAATTATATTCTGTTTTTAAAAATGTAGGCTCAAAGCTAGGAGGCGTACAGCTCAGTGGTAAAGCACTTGCTTATTAGCAACTTTAACATTTGGTTTTAATTTTTAACACTAAAAAGAGAACCAAACATCCTCAAAGTAAAAATTGGAAGGATTTTGTGTAGAATTCACCCTTTCCTACAAAGTTTTATATTTTTGTTTGAGTAAACATGCCTAATCTTACAGTTTTTATTTTAAAAACTATTTCCATTCTATTTTATGTCAAATATAATATTTGCTGGCAAATTGAATATTTTTGTTAAAAACAAAGAATATTACATTGGCTTTTAATTGGTTCCTCTATTTATATTAGTCTCAACAAGGCAAACCATTAAGAAAGGATCGATCTTCAGAAGAAACTTTTCAGCTTTCTCGATGGACACCTTTTATCAAAGATATTATGGAGGTAAAAATCATTAGCTTTCTCTTTATATCTAAATATCCTTGCTACAATGTTCTTTTCTCTTTATATATTTACCTGACATTCCAAACATGTCCAATGGGCAGGAATTTTCTGCAGTGCTAGAAGGCTCTCAGAAAAGACTGTATCAAGGATCAGAGGAAGAAAGGAGACTTATTGTACAGTCTTTTTAAGAACACAGTTTTTTATTACTCAGAATTGGGGGTTTTGATGTGACTTTTTCACACATACATACAATGAACTTTCAATCTTACTTGTCCACTTTATCACCTTCCCTTGTCTCCTTCCTTTCCTCCTCTTAACCTTTCTCTAGAAATAGTCCTCCACTTAAGATCATACATTCTTTTTTTTTTTTTTTTTTGCCAGTCCTGGGCTTGGACTCAGGGCCTGAACATTGGCCTGAACTTGGCTTCTTTTTGCTCAAGGCTAGCACTCTGCCACTTGAGTCACAGTGCCACTTCTGGCTGTTTTCTATATATGTGGTGCTGAGGAATCGAACCCAGGGCTTCATGTATACAAGGCAAGCACTCTTGCCACTAGGCCATATTCCCAGCCCTAAGGTCATACATTCTTGTTCGTTGTATATTTGGGTCTAGATTCCACATATGAAAGATAATATACACTATTTGCCTTTCTGAGTCTGGCTTATTCTGCCTAACATATTGGCCTCTGGTTTCATCCATTTGCTGACCTAGTGTTCTTTCAGGTGTATGATAACAGTGTGGTATAGCAAGATCATATGGTAGGGATTTGTTATTTTTTTATAATTTGGGGTTTTTTTTTTCCTATCTTCCATACTACACTATTTTTCATTCCCACCAACAGTTTCATATCTATTGCATTCTCACCAATATTTGTTGTTGTCTTTTTTGATAGCCATTCTTACAGGGATGAAGTAGAATCTGTGTTGTTTTCATTTTCATTTCCTTCATGTGTTTGTTAGCCATTGTGTTTTTTGTGTTTTTATTTACTTGTCCATTTATTAATTGGGGGTTTTGGGTATTTAATTTTCTGAGTCCTTTTATATATTCTAGTAATCTCTTGAAGAGTCTTAAAGACCTCAGGAAAATTCACCATAGACTGTCTTTACATAAATAAGCTAATTAATCAAATACAGGTACACATATACTTTATTTTTGGGGGGTGCCAGTCCTGAGGCTTGACCTCTTGGCATGTCTCTGACCATTTTTGCACAAGGCTAGCACTGTACCACTTAAGCTCTGCTCCGCTTCTGGCTTTTTCCGGATTAACTGGAGATGACTTTGATAGACTTGGCTTCCTAGGCTGGCTTTGAACAATGATCCTCCTGTTACAGCTTCCTTACTAGCTAGGATTATCGGTGTGAGTCTATAAAAAAATGTTGCTATTGTTTCAAATAACTATATAAATTAGTTTACCTAAAAACTTTGCTGTTGTTTTAAATAACTATATAACATAATTTCGATTATTTGAGTAAAAGTTCAACAAAACAACATTCATATATATACCACTATTAGAAATACTCATTTTCTGAGAAAAGTATTATGCTTTAGTACTGTTTGCTTTTTAAAATAATATAGAGCCTTGGCTTAAGTGGTAGAGAACCTGCCTAAATAAGTTCAAAGTCTTGAGTTCAAACCCTAGTACTGCCAAAATTAAAACAAAACCAAATGCTACATATGTGATTCTGGATTGAATTCTATACCAGAAAAAAATTTAAGAAAATAGCATTTATAGAAAATTATAAAATAAACTAATTAAAAAATTGCTTATGACCTTAATAAAAGAATTGTTTATTCCTATTTTCCTTTAAAGCCCAATTTCTACTTTCCTTTGGATGCTAATTTAGTGCAATGTGTTACTATGATTTTCCTGTTTTGCTTAGTTTATGTCATTTGCACATACTTAAATGTTTATGAAAATCTAATTTCAGAAGTGAAAGTGTGACTCAAGTGGTAGAGTACAGCCTTAAATGAAAAAGCCAAGTGATTGGGGATTGGGAATATGGTCTAGTGGTAAAGTGCTTGCCTTGCATGCATGAAGCCCTGGGTTTGATTCCTCAGCACCACATATATAGAAAAGGCCAGAAGTGGCGCTGTGGCTCAAGTGGCAGAGTGCTAGCCTTGAGCAAAAAGAAGCCAGGGACAGTGCTCAGGCCCTGAGTTCAAGCCCCAGGACTGGCAAAACAAAAAAAAAAAAGCCAAACTCAAAAGACCTGAGTTCAAGTCCCAGTAGTGGTACACAAAAAATAAAATCTAAAGAATTTAAATTTTATTTCATATAACAGTTTTTCCCCTTTGCTGCTAAGTAGTGTCTCTAAGCTGCGATTTTTAAAAATAAGAATTGACAAAAAAAAAAAAAAAAGATTGACATCCTGACTTTTTTTTTTTTTTTTTTTTTGGCCAGTCCTGGGCCTTGGACTCAGGGCCTGAGCACTGTCCCTGGCTTCTTCCCGCTCAAGGCTAGCACTCTGCCACTTGAGCCACAGCGCCACTTCTGGCCGTTTTCTGTATATGTGGTGCTGGGGAATCGAACCCAGGGCCTCATGTATACGAGACAAGCTCTCTTGCCACTAGGCTATATCCCCAGCCCCCCCTCCAAGCTGTTTTAATTACCTAATTATGAAAAATACAATCATGATCCTATTTGTTGACATATTATAAATTACCATATTATGTGGTATATTTTTACACCGAGTATATCATAAAATACAGCACTGAGAAGGGGAAAAATATTTTTAATCCAAAAGAAAATGTCCCACATTCATGGATTGTCTTAAGTATCCCTAGGCCAGGTATGTACCTTGCATTTTATAGCCACTACTATGAAGGAAAAACCGCCTCCAGGGTGTGTCAGGATTGGGATGATAGTCAGGAACCCCTAATAATCTAGAGATAAACAGTCCTCATGCCAGTGCAGGACTCCTCCTAATGAAAAAGGTCCATCTGCAAAAAAGATTAGTGTAATACATAAATAAATGATGATGCTAATTTTTAAAGCAAAGTATGTGGAATTCAAAGAAAGATAAAATATATGCCCTTAATGTTTATTAGTTATATATACAAGTCTGGCCTTCATGCAAAACAAACAACAAAGTCTTGAACTTACAGCACTTTCTTGATGGTGTTAACTCTCTTTCTTCCTTAGGATGCCATTGATAATAGATTAGATTCAAAAGAATGGCCATATTGTTCCCAGTGTCCAGCAGTATGGAATGGTTCTGGAGCTGTAAGGTAAAACCTATATATGAAAGTCAGTGGAATTTTCAGTAGGACACTACAAACTAATAACTGGAAATGGTACATAGGTACTCAGTTAACACCTATCTTCAGATAGCACATAGTCATGTAAGTGGTGGTTTTTATTTAACTAGGTCAGTTAGAGAAAATGAGTCCAGGAAAGCAATAGCAAAACATGCTTTCTTATATATACTTTGTAACACACACACACACCCTCCTCCTAATATAGCAGAGAATTTAGTATGTTTTTTTCTTTTTGTTTTGTTTGGTGTGATAGAGGGTCTTGCCATGTAGCCCAGGCTAGCCTTGAACTCCTGATCCTCCTGCCTTAGCAACCCAAGTGCTGGGATTACAGGTGTGCACTACCATACCCAGCTTGGCAGAACTTTATTTTGTTGGGGATGGGGGTCCTTTTTTTCATTGACACATGTTCCTACTATGTATTCCAGGCTGGAACTTTCAATCTTCCTTCCTCAGCTTCCCAAGTGCTAGGATGTGCCATGACATGTGACTGGCTTAATCATCTTAGATAATTTTGTGTGTGATGAAGTATTTGAAATATTCAGAAAGAGAATAGTATCATTCATAGTCTTATACTTAGTACCTGACTTAACACATAAATCATTTCTTCTTTTCTTTTCCTAAATTTTATGCTTACCATTCACCTGTTTGGCTTTATGCCTTTCCTACCTATATTTTTTTGTTGTTGTTTTTGGGGTTTGTTTTTTTTGGGGCTTGAACTCAGGGCCTGAGCACTGTCCTTGGCTTCTTTTTGCTCAAGGCTAGCACTCTGCCACTTGAGCCAAAACGCCTCTTCTGGCTGTTTTCTGTATATGTGGTGCTGAGGAATCAAATCCAGGGCTTCATGTATACAAGGCAAGCACTCTTGCCACAAGGCCATATTCCCAGCCCTCCTACTTATATTTGTAACCTAAAGAATGTTGGGCCAGGTGCTGGTGGCTCATGCCTGTAATCCTAGCTACTCAGGAGGCTGAGATCTGAGGATCACGGTTCAAAGCCAGCCTGGGCAGAAAAGTCCCCATGAGACTCTTTCCTCCAATTAACCACTCAAAAACCAAAAGGGTGCTGTGGCTCAAAATGGTAGACCACTGTTCTTGAGCAAAAAGAGCTCACGGACAACACCCAGGCCCTGCGTTCAAGGCTCATAACAGACAAAAAAAAAGTCAGGGAGTGGAGGGTTGTATGTGCGTGTGTATCTGTGGTACTGGGGGTTGTATGTGCATGTGTATCTGTGGTACTGGGGATTGTATGTGTGTGTGTGTATCTGTGGTACTGGGGGTTGTATGTGCGTGTGTATCTGTGGTACTGGGGGTTGTATGTGCGTGTGTATTTGTGGTACTGGGGGTTGTATGTGCGTGTGTATTTGTGGTTCTGGGGGTTGTATGTGCGTGTGTATTTGTGGTACTGGGGTTTGAACTCAGCCTTGTGCTTGCTCAGCTGGTATTCTACCATTTGAACCACAGCTCAGCCCTGCTTTTCGCTCATTATATTGGAGATGGAGTCTAGCACATTTTTCTACCTGACTGGCTTCAAATCTTGATTATCCAGATCTCAGTGTGCTGAGGAGATAGTATTACAGATATGAGCTACCTGTAGCTGTCTTTAAGTTTTGTTTTGTAGGTTCCGTTGCCTTTAACAGCTTATGGTATATATAGGTGATTTGTCTTTGCATTTGTTATACATGGGGTTTTAAGTTCATTATTCCATCAAATTAGGGAATTTATTTCAGGCATTATTCCTTCACCTTTATTTTTCTTTTCTTATTTATTTCAGAGCTAGTTTCAGACGTGTGTTAAAAGATTGGTATTATTTCACAGCTCAGTGGAGCTTTATTCTTCTTTCATCTTTTACCTCTCTGTTCTTCAGCTTTGATTTATCTTCTCTCTTCAAACTGTCTTTCGGTTTCACTGTTGGCTTCATTCTAGCTATGCATTTCATGGTTGAATTTCCATTTGGCTTTTGTTCTTGTTTCCTCTCTGTCTGCCTTCGCTCCACTTCCCCACCTCTTGTGATGCTAAGGACCAAACTCAGGACCTTATGTATGCTAGGCATTTCTCTCTGCTTTCCATTTCTGGTACGATTCCTTATTGGTTAATTAACGTAATAACTATTTGAGGGTTTTTGTTTTGTTTTTTTTTGGCCATCCTGGGGCTTGAACTCAGGGCCTGAGCACTGTCCCTGGCTTCCTTTTGCTCAAGGCTAGCACTCTGCCACTTGAGCCACAGCGCCACTTCTGGCCATTTTCTATATATATATGTGGTGCTGAGGAATCGAACCTAGGGCTTCATGTATAGTCTTGCCACTAGGCCATATTCCCAGCCCCTATTTGAGGTTTTGCTAAATCTATTATCTGGATCTACTAAGGATCAATTTCTATTAGATTTTTTTTCTCCCCTAAAGTAAGCCACACTTTCTTTTTAAGTTTTTTTTTTTTTTGGCCAGTCCTGGGGCTTGGACTCAGGGCCTGAGCACTGTCCCTGGCTTCTTCTTGCTCAAGGCTAGCACTCTGCCACTTGAGCCACAGCGCCACTTCTGGCCATTTTCTGTATATGTGGTGCTGGGGAATCGAACCTAGGGCCTCATGTGTACGAGGCAAGCACTCTTGCCACTAGGCCATATCTCCAGCCCAGCCACACTTTCTTGACATATCCACTTACCTTGAATTGAAAATTGAATCTTTTAAAAGGTAATGTATTGGAGCAATTCAGTTGCCTTTTTGTTATATTAATTTGTGGAATTAAGCTATGGAATTTTTCTCTTTTTCTGCATGTAGCATGTAGCTTTTTATTAGCATAAATTATTTGTAGAAAGGGGAGTGTTGTTATGACGTCTCCAAACATACAAACAGTGTATCTCAATCAACTCTTCTATCCCTGACATTCTCCGCATTCCCTTACCCCTTCAAGATTTTTAATTTTTTTAGTTTGGCTCTTACTGGCTGCCTTTGTGTCTGCGTATAGTATAGGGTCAGCCAGTTATCTGTGCAGACATTGTGTATTACATGCTTTAAGCATGTACATTTCATCTTTTGCTGGTCAAACTGATGATGGGTTAAGGAATGCAACATAGTCTATCTCAAGTGTACCTTTTACATATTTTTTTTCAATTTTTTTCTGCAGATGTTCTCAAGTTTTTCCTGTGTGCAAGTAGTTTAGCAGTCATCTAGCACAGTCAAGAGAGCATATCCTTACATCCAAGATTTCCCTAAGACTGATGTGATGCCCACATCAGTTGGGTAAAAACATTGGGCTATCAAAGATGCATGTGTGGGGCTGGGGATATAGCCTAGCGGCAAGAGTGCCTGCCTCGGATACACGAGGCCCTAGGTTCGATTCCCCAGCACCACATATACAGAAAACGGCCAGAAGCGGCGCTGTGGCTCAAGTGGCAGAGTGCTAGCCTTGAGCGGGAAGAAGCCAGGGACAGTGCTCAGGCCCTGAGTCCAAGGCCCAGGACTGGCAAAAAAAAAAAAAAAAAAAAAAAAAAAAAAAAAAAAAAAAAAAAAAAAAAAAGATGCATGTGTCTTTACCCAGAAACAGGTCCAGCCAACATACCATCATAATTTCCTGACATTCAGCAAGGGGTATCCCAATACCTCATCAGCTGTAAGTCAGTACCTGTTCTCATCTCCTTTATATCTTCAAATGCTTTGCTTACTGTTGCAGTGCCACTCTCCTTTTTTCTTTTTTTAGATCTGAGACCAGGACTCAAACTCGGTGCCTGATACTTTCACTGATTTGCTAATACTCTACCAACTGAGCCATGCCTACAACCACAACCATTATGGAATTTTTTGTGTGTATGTGCCTGTACTGGGGCTTGAACTCAAGGCCTGGGCACTGTGCCTGAGCGTTTTTGCTCAAGTACTCTGCCACTTGAGCCACAGCTCCACTTCTGGCTTTTATGGTAGTTAAATGGAAACAGAAGTCTCAAGGGCTTTTCTGTCTGTGCTGGCTCTGAACTGCGATCCTCATCTCTCAGCCTCCTGAGCAACTAAGATTGCAGGTGTGAGCCACCAGTGCCCTGAAGAAAATTGTTTTTCAGTGAGTTAGACTTTTTAGGTGTATTATGTATTCATGTAAAATAAATGAAAAAGGATGTTAGCCCTACGTTATAGGTAAAAATGCTGAGCTAGACTATAAATATAAATGACTTGTTTTTTGAGACAGGTCTTCCAGTGTGAGTGATTTTTTTTTTTATTACAAACTGAAAATGAGGCTGTCCTACCAAAGTCTGTGTGTTCTAATCATTTTTGGTTGAATTAGGCTTTGTAAAAACGTCATGGGAAATATCATGGTCTGAGGCCATTCGAGGCACATTTTAAAAAGTTCTTGAGACTTCATTTGAGCCATTATTTGGACACAGCACAAGCTTGCCAGATGAGGGACATGGGGAAGCACAAGTAGAATCATTGTGCAGGCTGGCCTGGGTGTGAAGTTAGGAGACCTGATCTCAATAAATAACAATACAGATAGGGCTGGAGCGGTGCAGGGGCGCAAGGGGCAGAACACCTGCCTGAAAAGTGTGAGGCCCCGAGTTCAAATCCCACTATCACAGAACAAACAAAAAACTTAAAGGTCTTTATTAACATGATAGAAGTGTTTTTAACATGTTTGCTTGCTTTTTCACTTCTTAGTGCTCGCCAGAAACCCAGAACTAATTATTTAGAACTAGACCGGAAAAATGTGTCAAAACTGATTATTTTTGTAATTGGAGGAATTACATACTCTGAAATGCGTTGTGCTTATGAAGTTACTCAGGCACATAAATCCTGTGAAGTTATTATTGGTAAGTCATCCATTTTCCTTTCCTTTTTTTTTTTTTTTTTTTTTTTTTTTTTTTTTTTTTTTTTTTTTTGCCAGTCCTGGGGTAGGGCCTGATCACTGTCTCTGGCTTCTTTTTGCTCAAGGCTAGCATTCTACCACTTGAGCCACAGCGCCACTTCTGGCCTTTTCTATATATGGGGTGCTGAGGAATCAAACCCAGGGCTTCATGTGTACAAGGCAAGCACTCTTGCTACTAGGCCATATTCCTAGCCCACCCTTTCCTATTTTTTAAAAATGAACTTTAAACTGGGCACTGATAGGTCATACTGTAATCCTAGCTACTCCTGATGTTGATATCTAATTAACTGTGAAGCTAGCCAGGACAAGCAAAACCATGAGGCTCTTAGCTCCAATTAATCAGCAAACATCTGGAACCAGAGGTATAGCTTATGTGGCAAAATTCCAGCCTTGTACAAAAAAGCTAAACAAGCAAGCATGGCCTGAGTTCAAGTCCTAGTATTGGTCCACACAAAAAAATTCTAAGTGCAAAAGCTTCCATGTAGAATTTCATCTTGTGTTATACAGCTAAAACTAAATTATTTAATATAAGAACTTTTTAACCATAATGCTTATCTGCTTGGTTCAGTGGCTCACATCTATAATCCCAGCTATTCAAGAGGCAAAAATTGGGAGGATTTGGGTTTTAGGGCCAGCCTTGGCAAAAAAAAAACCTGAGTGCAATGGTGTACACTTGTAGTCCCATATACATGTCCCACCATGGCCTGAGAGAAAAAGCAAGACCCAGTGTGAAAAACAACTAAGAAAAAAAGGCAAAATGGGAGCCTGTCTCACCTGGTAGAGTACTTGCTTTCTAGGTGTAAATCCCTGAGTTCAAACCCCACTGCCTTAAGAAAAAAAAATGTTTTATCTGATTTCCCTTATTGATCTTTTAATGTATTTTTATTTTAAATATTCTAACTTGAGGAAAATAACATTATTTCTTTAAAGTACATGTCCTTTAATTTTGTTTGCTCTAATTATTAAGTAATTTTAGACCCACAAATACATTTCTGTTTAAATATTTTTAATGTTTATGGCCATGGTTCTGACATTGGTGAGGCCCCTGTAGAACTGTGTTGAATTGCAGTCAGGCCGGCACCAGTGACACCTGCCTGTAAGCCTAACTACTTTGGAAGCTGCCTGGTTTAAGACCAGTCCAGGCAGAAAATTTGCTGACTCTATCTCAAAATAATTGCCAAAAAGCAGGATTGGAGTCCACGTGGTCAAGCACCAGCCTAGCAAGCAGTCCACACAAGTGTGAAGCCCTGAGTTCAAATTCTGGTACCACAAAAAAAAAATTCAGTCAAAGCCACTGATAGGTAAATTCCACTGACCCAGGGAAGTGCAAGATTTGTATGACAAGCCTTGATTCACAGCCTTGCTTAGAAAGTTTATTGGATGAAACCAATGTTCTGTTAGGAAAATATAAAACATTCCAAGTTTTGTTCTTTAGTCTACAAATCTACAAGTAGCACAAAGTAGACAAAACATTAGAAATGCAAACTGTTTCTGAAGGGTTACTGAGCCTGTTCAATGACAAGGAAAGATCCAAATTGTCATATAGGCAAGATGTCTTATAGAAACTTTGTTAAAATGGTATAAGTATTTTGCATACTTAGAGAACAAAATAGTAGAATAAGCCAAGAAAAATTAACTGCTGGCTCTGAATAATTGTCTTTTTTCCTACCAGGTTCAACCCATATTTTAACACCCAAAAGGCTGTTGGATGACATAAAGATGTTGAATAAACCCAAGGATAAAGTCTCCTTTATAAAAGATGAATAGGTTTTTTTCCCTAGTTTAGAGGTGTTTATTAATATGCTCAACTAAAATAGAATTAAGAAATGTTGCTATCATGTAATTTAAACAGTGTAAATATTTTATGAAATAGCTTTTCAAGTACATTTCTTAAGAGACTTTATGTATCATTGGATTTATCATTTCTAATAATTAAATATTATTGCTGTTTTATAGATGATAAATATAAAGTGCTTTCTAAACAATTTCTAAAGGATTTCTCCTTTGAAGCAGAATGTATTAGAATTATGGGTAATTTTTCACAGCTACCCCTATGCATACTAATTACCCATTAAATACTTAGTCCTCTCATGTCAAAGTAAATAATTTTTTAAAGAACAATACTAAATGAATAGATTATGAAAGTAAAACTGTAAATATGTATGATACAATTATTTCCTATAAGTTTTTTCTTTCAACTTCAATCCATAATTTCTTTTATGTGTAAAGTAATTCCAGTTATTAATAGGATAATTTTACAATGTATACTACTTTACTAGTACTCCTAAAGAACAATTTTATAATTATGTATATTTAAATTACAAAACAAAATCGTGAACATTCTAAAAGAAAATAAATACATAGAAAATTTGTCTGAGTTGTTTTTTTCTTCTGGTGGGACGGGGACTTGTGAGATCTAAACATTCTAAATTAGAATTACAAAGAAGAAAAAAAGATATCCTAATACTCCCAGCAAGCTAACTCTTACATTTTTACTGTATAAGGTTAAGACAATAAGGATATGTCTGCAAGTATGTTCATATTACACCAGGGTAACCTCTTCATTTCAAATCTCTTTTTACCTGACTTGTCCTCATTCTGTCATTTGATGGCCCATAATTTTATATATCACTCAGTTTTTCTTTTGTAAGTAATGTTGCATTATTTGGATACATGCCTTTGCAGATGTATACTCATTCCATAATGTGAGTAGTTCCTAACAGTGTCAGCTGGTCTAAGGATTTGTTTTTTTTTTTTAATATTGGAAAATATCATTGCTTTTTTTCAGGAGGGGGGCTCACTCTGGATTGCCTTGCTTGCTTGGATGGCTCTCTTAACTCTTGACCCACATCATCTTGACCCACCAACATTTTGCTGGTTATTTTTAAGTTGGAATCTCTTGGACTTTCCTGCCCAGGCTGGTTTCGGGATTGTGATGCTCCAGTTCTTATCTCCTGAGTAGCTAGGATTATTGCCACAAGCTACACCTGGATAGTAAGAGTTTGTTGTTGGTTTTGGTGATATTGGAGTTGAAACTCAGGGCCTCATATTTGCTAGGCTTGTGCTCTACCACTTGAGCCATGATTCTAGTTGTGTGTGTGTGTGTGTGTGTGTGTGTGTGTGTGTTGAACCCAGGGCCTTATGCATGCTAGTAAGTGCTGGACCACTAAGCCACATCTATTGCCCTGGTTTTATGTATGTCAAAAGGGCCATCATTTCTTTTTGGTTTCAAAATTTCACTTTGTATTTAGAAATATCTTATGCATACCTTCAGGTTTCTTCTTGAGCAGCTTTTTTTTTTTTGCAAATAACTCTTCCATCTAGACCAATTTTAATGTAAGAATATATGTCAGATATTTTCACGTAGCATTATGTACCATGCCTCCACCCCCATACCACAGGAGATTAAAAGCTAGAAAGTGAGTAAGGGTCTGAACCCTTTAGATTCTCCCAGTATGCACTTGGCTAAGATTTGGAAAGTAACAAGCTGGCCGAGGCCATCTTCTCTGGCTTTGCCAGTGCACACAAGGAGGAGTTGTTTGTAGCAGCCACACTCCAGGTTTTAATGTCTCGTCTCTTCCTCTCAGCTTGGCCACAGCAGTACTAGCTTCTTGTCTTCTGCAGCACAGATGGTGACTATTACCTTTCCTGTCTATTTTCTGTTCCTCTTGCTTTTTAATTGTGTAAGGACCTAATTCTCTCTTAAATCCCTTTATATTTAAAATATCCCAAGTAGTTTGTTTTTTTCACAGAGCCCTGACTAGTGCAGAATTTGACAGTGATCCAGCTTTACAACTTTCTGAACAACCGAGACGGCCCCATGTCTTATTGGGTAAATCCTCTCCCCAGCTACATGAAGTACCATAGAACAAATCTGCATTTGAATTTTGTAGGAATGTTTCTGGATGCTTTTATTGACTGTGTGTTTCCTTTTCCCCGTTTGGATTCAGGATATGTTTTAATATGAGGTGGTAGAAGTAATCTCTAGCCTACCTACATCCTAATTACTCACACTGTGCAGAAGTTTTGTAGCTTTTAGACCTAGAAACATAAATGTTAGTATTTTATTGCATTCTCAAAAATAGTTGACGTTTTCTTAAATTTATGTTAATTTAGAAAAAATTGCCGTGTTTGTGTTAAAAACTTCATATTGAGGCTTACTAGGCTGGAGCTTTATCCCATTAACTTGTACTTCCAGTCTAGCTTTTGTTTTTTCTTCTTTGGTGCCAGTGTACCCCAAAGTACATGGCTTGTGATGATTTGTTCTGTAAGATGCAGTATCTCTATAACTCTGTTCTGCTCTAGGATCTTGTATATTTTGTGAGTCCTGTCAGGATGCAACAGAGCAAGGTATGTCTTTTATAGGAAAATTACTACCAAAACAATTGTGTAGAGTATTAAATATCAATAAGTATATATTCCTATTTATTAAGAATTGGATCCTCTTAAATTCATTAACAAGATTGCAATAATCATATACTCTAATCATAGCTACTCGGAAGCTAAGATCTAGATTATCAAGGTTCAAGGCTAGCCCAGGAAGAATAATTTGCTAGACTCCATCTCCAAAATAACCAACAAAAATCTCAGCTAGAGAAATGGCTCAAATGGTTGAGCACCAAGCTAGTAAGTGTGAGGCCCTGAGTTCAACCCTAGTTTGGTGAGAGGAAAATGTTACAATAGAAAGGGATAATAAAAAGGTAAGTTTTCTTTCACATAATCATAGTAGTTGACTAAAGTGAATGGCTAGATCTTTGTTGTAAATAGAGATAGAAACCTACCAGTAGTCACGAATCCTGCGGCAGTTTGAGCACAGCTAGCTGCTTAAGGACCTTCTCCATGTGAAGACTCAAACTGGCCCTCTACCACCATGCCCTCGGTCAGTGCGAGCCTCTTGACTCACAATTCCAGAGATTCGGCTTTACTTAGCCGAGCTGGTTTTTCTAGTTTACTACTAGAACAGAATTAGAAGACCTAGACAAACTGACTAATTAAGACTTGGGAGCTGTCCCAGATTACACAATCAATAAGTATAGTGTTTCATAAATTGGGCAGCATCTCATCTGAGAGAGAAAAGCTAAGCATAACGAGTAAGATACATTGGCAGAAACAAGGAATCAAAAAGCTAGGCACCAGTGGCTCATGCCTATAATCCTACCTACTCCAGGGGCTGGGGATATGGCCTAGTGGCAAGAGTGCTTGCCTCCTATACATGAGGCCCTGGGTTAAATTCCCCAGCACCATATATACAGAAAATGGCCAGAAGGGGCACTGTGGCTCAAGTGGCAGAGTGTTAGCCTTGAGCAAAAAGAAGCCAGGGACAGTGCTCAGACCCTGAGCCCAGGTCCCAGGACTGGCCAAAAAAAAAAAAATCCTACCTACTCCAGAGGCTAAGATCTGAAGATTACAGTTCAAAGCTAGCCTGGGGAAGGAAAGCCTATGAGACTCATCTTCACGAGACCTGTATCTCTAGTTAAGCACCAAAAAAGCCAGAGGTCAACCTATGGATCATGGGGTAGAATGCTTAGCAAGCCTTGAGCCAAAAAGCTCAGGGACACCTCCCAGACTTTGAGTTCAAGCACCAGGACTAGCACAAAAAAAACAAAAAAAAACAATCCTTTAAGTCATTTTAGAACTATTTTCCTTACAAAGGTTAAAGCAGAAGACTTCCTTAGGATAGCTCAGGCTGATGACCTCTTCTGACTGGGTACGGAATTCTGGATCGGGCTAAGGGAGACATTGAAAGGTCATTTTAACTACTAAGTACTTGGCCTGAGAGGTTCCATTCTGTATTTGTATTTGTCTGCTGTATTTGTATTTTCTGGTTTGTATTTGTCTGCTGGAGTCTAGTGCTGGGGCTTAGTGCAAAAATGACTTCCCCGAAATTATATTAACAGAACACACAATTGGAGATCTTTCTCTCAGAATCCTGTCAAATGTTCCTGGCTTCCTTCAGTGCCACAGTCTAAAGCAAATTCAGCCTCAAAATCAGAGTTACCTTCATGTTGGCTTCTGTATTCTCTCTTTGAAGCTGCCCTAAACCGTTTTCCAGTCCCCAAAGTTAAATATAGCCCATTCTCCAGCCAGCTAGACAAACAGCAGCTGTCTTGGTTGGCAGGAAAGTCTCAAATAGAAATACATCTGACTCCCTCCTTGAGGCTGAGCCAAACTCAGAGGGTTGAGAAACCTTTTTGAATGTTTGGAGTGTGTGGAGTTAGAAGGCCTGGAGGGCAAAGGCTATGATCTGCCTCTAAAGGCAAATCAAAAACTTGCTCTGGCATTCTGTGGGGATTGTTAGAAGTTAATCTATGGTATGGAGTTTCCAGCACTTATCTTTTTCTAAGATTTTATTAATCTACAACTGATGTATTTGCATGTTCTTGACCAACAGATCTTTAAACAAATAATTTTATAAGCATATGATAGGAATTTTATATATAATATGAAATATATATATAATAAGAGAAAGTAACAATTCCTCCTTTCCCAGAACTCCATTTCATTTCTTAGAGGTTGCATAGGGAGGTTGTACATCTTTCTAGAGAATATGTAAGCCTGTTATAGTGTGCACAAATTAGATCATGCTGGATGTGTTGTCAGGCATCTTGGTTTTTCTCACTGCCACAGATACCCATCTTATTCTTTCCAGTGGCGAGAGTTGTAACTTGTTTGCTGAACATCCACAGGGTATTTAAGATTGGTTCCCCCTGAAGATGCTTCTTTCAGTGATCCAGTGTTAGCATATTGTGTGAATTGTCTGTAAATTCTTAGCAGTGGCGTTGCAGGCCACAAGATGACTGCTTTTGAATTGTAGAATTTGGCAAAAATAGACAGTCCCTTACTTTGCAGTGGTTAGACTTTAAGTCAATATGTACTCAGTAGAGTCTGGATGGTGGATTAAACTTTTTATGTTTTCCTGGGCTAGTGATATGCAAAGCAGTATACTCTGCAGATGCTGGCGGGGTAGTGACAGCTGGTGGCAGCTCCCATAGTCACAATCAAAACAATGGCTACTATAGTGGAGAGCCTGGGCGGGGGAGGTGGAGGAGGTTACTAAGCAATGATATTCAGTAGGTTAGAAGTCTTCATATGCATTTTTTACTTGAGTTATTTTCAGGTTACTCTGGGTTTATCAGAATGTGCTAATCAATAAGTCCAGAAGCATCCATGTTAATCAAATTACCTTCCAAAAAGGCTTCACAGATTTCCACTTCCACCAGGAAGGCATTGTGAAACAGTAGAACTTGTTTCACTCCATCTTCACTGACAACAGTTATTTCAAACTTTAATTTTCAAACTTTAAATGATAGGTTTGATTTGGTTTGGGTTTTTTGCCAGTCCTGGGCCTTGGACTCAGGGCCTGAGCACTGTCCCTGGCTTCCTTTTGCTCAAGGCTAGCACTCTGCCACTTGAGCCACAGCGCCACTTCTGGCCGTTTTCTGTATATGTGGTGCTGGGGAATTGAACCCAGGGCTTCATGTATGCATGGCAAGTACTCTCCCACTAGGCCATATTCGTAGCCCTTAAACGATAGTTTGTTGTAGCTTATTTTATTATGAACTGTTTTGCTGCTGCAGAAAATGAAAAGAAAAAAGAGACGATCTTAGGAAGAAAAGAATAAAAGGAAAAGTCCTTAGGGGCCTTGAAGGGTAATTGGAGTTCGTGAGATAGGGAAGAACATAGATTTATTTTAATATAAATATATAGTTGCTTTTAATTTTAATCAAAGGCCCTTTTTCATAAGAACTTTGTTACCCATTATGAGTTTTTTCTTTTTGTATGAGTAATAAGTCAAATACTTTGGGAAGGGAGACCAAATTTTCATTGCTGCTTTTTGGGGGGGTTGTCCTTTTGATTGTCTTGAACTAGAACTTCAATCGATTCCTCCATGTCTGTGCTTTGGCAAGATCTTCTGCAATATCTTTAATCATTTGATCAGTAGTTTTTTTCAAACTGGTGGCTGTCTTTAGGGCATGATCCAAAGCCGAGTTTAACATCTACAGAAGAAAAGTCCACATATTTTAGTTACACAAACTTACTAATATTTCTGATAATTGGTTTTTCTCATTAAGCAAGGCAAGAGGGAATTTTTGGAGCATTCTGTTTTCCACACAGTTTATTTCTGTTTTTCAGCGCTTGTTTCCTAGGAAACCAGTCTGACATGGAATATATTTGTCAAGGGAAAGGAGAAAAGATCAACACGTGACTGATGAGCATGAATCAGAGGGTGAGGTCATCGACCTGCTGGACTGTTTCCCTGCTGCAGAGAAAAAGAAAAAGACGTTCTTAGGAAGCTTCAAAGGGACTTGGAGGCCTTAACCACTGAGAGGGCCCCCAGGGATACAGAGCATTTGTGGGTATGGGAATGCTTGAAAGTAACCTGGGGATTACTATTACCGGTTTGGAAATAGGAACCAGCCAGCAGCCCTAACCACAATGTCAGTAGAACTGACTCCAGGCCTCACACCGGGCCAGGGGAATTCTGCAGCCAGAGTACCACCCACAAAATACTTTCTCCAAGCAATTTCCTGTGGAGCCAGTTAGGAATAATATAAACCATGTGGCTGCTAAGGACCATGTGTTAGTGCTGAGCACATTGTTTTAGCAGAGGTTTTTCTGAAACTCAATTTGCTCTTAAGACCAAACTTTTAAGCTACAAGGATTCTAGGATTTATTTTTTTCTTTAAGTCCTCACCTTAGAGTTTGTTTCTTCAACATTATTAAGGTCACATAAGGCTTTGCTTCTAGAGGCTCTGCAGGAATGGAGGTAAGAGGAGGGTGTTACAAGGTGTGAGCTGTAGGCCATAAAGTTCTTCAGATTTTTTCTGGAAGACAAAAGCACATTGGTACTGGTGTGATGTGCCACCTCGTGTCTGTCTGGAAGGGAGGGGGTGGGGGGCTAGAGGAACTCCCATGTCTCTGCTTTTCACAGCTCTTGAAGAACACATCCAAGCTTCAGGAAATGGAAACATGTCTCCCAGAATTGGCCCCTTTCTTCCTTTGGAACAGGAAAGCAGAACTCCAGAGCGTTTTCAATTCACTTTTTATTCTTTCACAGCCAACTTTCTATTCCACTAGTTATAAAACAAATACACAAAACTACCACTTGCAAGCACCTTGGGCTGATTGATTTCATTCTAGTGCTCATGATCTTGCCTAGCGGTAGAATAACCAAACCAGTGTATCTTTAGGTCAGCAGCACATACCCACTCCAGACTGCTGTACTGTAATTGTGACCGCCTCTAAGGCATGGGCCTCGGGGTGTAGACGAGAGGCCAGGCAGCCCTGGTGTTCGGGTTGTACACTGCACTGCTCAGTGTCTGTGTGAAGGGCCCTTTCAGGAGTCACTTCACAACCATGAGTAGGAAGTGGTCCTGTGATGGAACCCTCATGTTGTGTGTGACCTGCTAAGCACACCTGTGCATCTGCTTGTGAGCAGTTTTATCTCCAGAAGCTCCTCTCAAGTACTGTGTACAGGCCTCAGTCTCCATTCGTCCTTACGTCCCTTCCACAGTAACATCAGCTGCTTCTGTAGTTGATGTCATTGTTGGCTATCCTCCAAGTGAGGGGCCATTGCATCAGGGGCCTCTCGCTGATGAGAACTTTTAGGCAGGGAATGGCAGTGTGGTGAAGGGCTTTCGAGTCCTCTCTCCTTGCAGCCCATCAGCCACCATCTTCATCAGTATTAATAATAGCCATCGCTCGTTGAGTACTATTCTCATGGCTACATATCTATTGATTCAGACCTCAATGAATTCTCATTTTTCATATGAGCAAACAGAAATGCTTTTCCAAAGACCACCAAGATGCAAAGTCGGGGAGTCTCCACAGGCTAAATTTAAATCACTACCCTGTCGTGTGGTAGAGAGTACAGTGAGCTACTCTACTGCCTCTTGCCTTCAATAGCTCTTAAACACACAGACGTCTATCTCCACCACTCTTGGAGATGAAGCCCTAATCACACCTGTTATTAGCCTTTTAATTGGCCTTCAACTTTGGCTCCTCATTCAGTTCTGCTCTGCCAATATCTAGAGTGGTATTTAACACACACACACACACACACACACACACCTTGATTTAAAACGTAGTTCCTTGTTCCCAAGTCTACAGCCCTCCCTGTGTCTGACAAACCCTCAACAGCTGGCCTTGCCCTCCTCGGCCTCGTGCGGCCACACTCTTCTTGCACTTCCAAGAGCCCTCCCACTTCAGAGAGCCTCGAAGACTGTCCTGTTCTTTGCTCCTCTACTCGCCTCCCCCTGCTTATTCATTCATGCTTGTCCTCTGGAGCTCAGCTTCCATGGGCCCCTAAGTTAGGTGCCCTTCTTGGCACTTAGAAGATGATCCAGCTGAGCACTGGTGTCTCACGCCTGTCATCCTAGCTACTCAGGAGGCTGAGATCTGAGGGTCACAGTTCAAGGCAAGAAACTCCTTGGGACTCATGTCCAATTAACCACCAGAAAACCACAAGTGGTGCTTGGCCTCAAAGTGGTAGAGCACTAGCTTTGAGCAACTCAGGGACAGCTCCCAAACCCTGAGTTCAAGCCCCACAACTGACAAAATTTGAAAACTTTGATGCAGCCCCTTTTTCAAAACAGTAAACTCCATGAAGACAGTGATTGACTTTGTCCTTATATCCTCAGCACAATGTCCTGCATTCCGCACAAATGTATTCAGCACAAAGATGAGTGAGTGGGGCTGGGGGTATGGCCTAGTGGCAAGAGCACTTGCCTCATATACATGAAGCCCTGGGTTCAATTCCCCAGCACCACATATACAGAAAATGGCCAGAAGGGGCGCTGTGACTCAAGTGGCAGAGTGCTTGCCTTGAGCAAAAAGAAGCCAGGGACAGTGCTCAGGCCCTGAGTCCAAGGCCCAGAACTGGCAAAACAAAAAACAAAAACAAAGATGAGTGAGTGAATGATTACAGTACTAGACAGACTTACATGTGAATCCTGGCCCTACTATTTATAATCTATGATTACCAAGAAATCTTGGTAACATAATACACAGGTAATCACATTGTATACATCTGGCAAGTCATAGCAGATTTTGTTATTGGTAGTAAAATAATACTTACTTTCCTGGTGTGAACTCACATTCATCTTGAATTAATTTTGAATTTACTCTCTGAGAACAGATCCCTTTTGGTTCTGAACAGATAAAAAAAAAAGTCAGCTATGATTAAATTCAGGAGCATCAGTAACAGACAAAGGCCTAATATCCATCATCTACAGAGAACTCAAGAAACTAACCCCCTCCACACACAGTAAACCAATTATTAAATGGGCAAAGGAGCTAAAGAGATACTTCACAGGAGAAGAGATAAAAATGACAAAGAAACATATGAGGAAAAAGGAAATGCAAATAAAAACAACCCTGAGATACCACCTCACCCCAGTTAGAATGGCCTATACTCTGGACTCAGGCAACAACAAATGCTGGAGGGGATGCGGGGAAAGAGGAACCCTTCTCCATTGCTGGTGGGAGTGCAAATTAGTACAACCACTTTGGAGAACAGTATGGAGGTTCTTCAAAAAGCTCAGCATAGACCTACCCTATGACCCAGCCATACCACTCCTAGGCATCTATCCTGAACAACAGCATCCAGGATACCACAAAGACACATGCACACTCATGTTTATCACTGCACAATTCACAATAGCCAAGATATGGAAACAACCCAGAGGCCCCACTATAGATGTACACAATGGAATACTACATAGCAATTAGACATGGTAAAATAATGGCATTCTCAGGGAAATGGTCAGAACTTGAACAAATGTTGAGCGTGACAAGCCTAGAGCACAGAGAACAAAGGTGCATGGTCTCTCTGATACGTGGATGTTCTTGGGGTGGGGCGGGGGAGGGGGACGACAGTAGAGATGTGTCTGTAAAATAATAAACTTCTTTTCAAATGGCATTTCAGCGACTTTACATTATGTCTCTAAAACCAATTACTGAATAAACATAAAAATGTCTAGGATAGACCTATCAGAGGATCACAATAGCTCAACAGCTATGTACATATGATTATATAAGATGAGGCTAAACAAAATGAACTCCAAGAGATGGAAACCAGAGGATTGTATCATTGTGGTTACGTTTAATGTTCTAGGTGAATTTCCTGTGGTGTACCCCAGGTGGTTACTATATATGATTCTGGTACACTGGATATTGTATATATGCTTATCTGAACTAGGGAAGGGAAAGGAAAATGAGGGAGGGTGTAACAAATATGACAAGAAATGTACTCACTACCTTATTATGTAACTGTACCCCCTCTGTACACATTCCCAGCTCCCTTCTTTCTTTTTCTTTTACTTGTTGTTATTGTTGTTGTTCTTGGGGCTTAAACTCAGTGCCTGGGTGCTGTCTCTATGCTTTTGTGCTCAAGGCTAGTTCTCTACCACTTTGAGCTACAGCTCCACTTCCTATTTTCTGGCAGTGAATTGGAGATAAGAGTCTCAGGGCCTTCCCTGCCTGGAGCAGCTTCAAGCCACAATCCTCAGGCCTCGTCCTCCTGAGCAGCTAGGAATGCACGTGTGAGCCACCACACCTGGCGGCGCTCTACCGCGTGAGGGGCATTGTCAGGCCAGCACCTTGCTGGTCAAGTGGAGATGGAGCCTCACAGACTTCTGTCTAGTCTGGCTTTGAAGTGAGATCTTACAAATCCCATCCTCCCGAGTAGCCTGAATTCCATGCATGTGCCACTATGACCCACCAGAATTCAACTGTGTGTGTGTGTGTGTTACTGGGCTTGAACCCTGGGCTTAGGCTCTCTCCTTGAGCTCTTATGCTCAAGGTTAGTACCTTACCCTACTACTTGAGCCTCTTCCAGCTTTTTGGTGACTGATTGGAGATAAGTCTCACAAACTTCAAACCAAGATCCTCAGATCTCAGCCTCCTGAGTAATTATAAGCCTGGCCACTGGCATCTGGCTCAAAACTCAACTTTTTTTTTTTTTTTTTTTTTGCCAGTCCTGGGGCTAGAACTCTGTCCCTGGCTTCTTTTTGCTCAAGGCTAGCATTCTTCTACTTGAACCACAGCACCTCTTCTGGCTTTTTCTATATGTGTGGTGCTGAGGAATCAAACCCTAGGCTTCATGTATACGAGGCGAGCACTTTACCACTAGGCCATATTCCCAGCAAAACTCAACTTTTAAGAGGAGTTTTATTAGCACATAGGAAACTAAGAGTTAAGGTTCTCTGCGGGGCTGGGGATATGGCCTAGTGGCAAGAGTGCTTGCCTCATATACATGAGGGCCTGGGTTCAATTCCCCAGCACCACATATACAGAAAACGGCCAGAAGTGGCGCTGTGGCTCAAGCGGCAGAGTGCTAACCTTGAGCAAAAAGAAGCCAGGGACAGTGCTCAGGCCCTGAGTCCAAGCCCCAGGACTGGCCAAAAAAAAAAAAAAAAAAAAGGTTCTCTGCATGCCTACTGTGACCTGGTATGTTGCCTAACTTCTGTAGGTTCAACTAAGGTATCTAATAAGTGGAAGAATAGCTTCTAAGTTCTAATATTATTTCCAACTTTAGTAGCAAGGTCTCTAGAAGTCAGATACATATACTTGTGTTAAGACAATTCCAGAAAATAAACTAAACAAAGAATGAAAATATGGTGGGAACGACCAGGAAAAGAAAGCCAGGGAAAGGGATAGAGATGACAAGTCAATGGCCAAAGGCAAGGTTCTCTGTCACTGCATCCCCCATTTCCCTTCCTGTGCATTCTTCCTCATCATTTCTCTAGCCCCAGATCTTCTATCATAGCTGGTGTCTCATGGCCAGGGTTTACTCCCCTTACAGAGTCTCATTGGATCAAGGAAACAGACTGTCCCTCAGGCACGGACGACAGAATGAAAGCCAGAAGGTCCTGATTTAGACATCCTGACCACCTAACCATGGTTCATGAAAAACTAATGAGCTCAGTCTTCTCTCTTTGGAAACTCGGAAAGGAGCACAGAATCATAGGGTTCCATTCCAGTTCAGTCTATGGATCATTAACATCAAACAAAAGTATGCTGTCTTCCAGATGGGGCTCCTCAAATTCCTGTCAGCTCCAACTGCTGGAAGGTTCTTTTTCAGCACTGAAGAAAGGCTGTCTCCCTGTGACCTCTTCCCTCTTAGCCATTGTGTTAACTATGGGAGTTCAAGGTGACATCTGAGTGATTGCGTTGCAATTCCCATAGGTGTGCTGGAAGAACAGGTCCAAAGACCAATGCAATGGTAAGGAAATCTGCCCTGCAGCTTCCAGATCCAGTGCCTGTCACTTTAAGAAGTGCATCTGATTGGATGATTTGACCCTGGGGTGAGGAGGAGAGACACACCTGAGGCCAGGAAGGTAAGTGACAATCCTTAGTCTTGGTCCTTGGCAGTTGCAAAAGACAAGAACCATTCTTCCTGGTGCCAGAGAGAAAGAGAGGGAGCCTTCTGAAGGGATGAGGAAAGCATGTGGCCTAGCTCCGCTGCCTGGGAGAACCAGCGTTCCCGGCCCTCCTCCATTCCCATAGCGTCCTTGGACCTTACATTGTTCCTCAAAGCCTACTTACCTGGGTGCATGGAATTTCAACTGGCAACTCCTGAGGAGGAAGGAGTCAAATCATCTTCATAAATCAATGCGGGCTTTTAACTTTTTTTTTCAAAGACAGCACAAGTTTGCTTTGGAAATTAACAATATGATGTCTAAGGAATGTAAACATAGTTGACTTCACTCCAGACTATTATTTGTGTGTGTGTGTATGTGTGCATATGTGTGTGCCCTCCTGGGGCTTGAACTGAGGGCCTGGATGCTGTCCCTGAGCTCTCTTGCTCAAGACTAGCACCTCTGCCACTTGAGCCACAGATCCACTTCCAGCTCCTTGGTAGTCCACTGGAGAAAAGAGTCTCGTGGACTTTCCTGCCTCCTCTGGCTTCAGGCCGCAATCCTTCGCTCTCAGCCTTCTAAGTAGCTAGGATTACCAGCATGGCCCACCCACACCATAATAGACATACATTAAGGCTTTCGCTGGCCTACTCAGCATAGTAACAGAAATCGTCGTGATTATTCAGTCATTTGTCTAGCAAGCACTTATGCTTTGGTACTGACTTGGCACCGGCATAGCACTGAACAACTTTCACAGCCCTTTACCACTGGCATTCCCTATTTCCCAGTCCCCACCCAGCCTCTTGCCATCCGTGTGCTCGATGGATTGGGAAGTATCCGGTGAGTGCTGGAGATCTAAGCAGCAGACAGGAGAAGACAGGGCCTGGCGGGGGCGGGAAGCGGTGGCAAATGTCATGGTGTTGCTCATGCAGGTGGACTTACGAGGGGAAGAATTTTTATTCCGATCCAAAGAGCAGGACTGGATAAAGGCATCTCTTTCACTCTGATTTAAATGACTCTGTCCTGGGGTGTTGTACCTATAATGAAATTCTAAATATAAAAAAGGATTAAGAGTGCAGCTCACTGGCTAGGAACTCTAGCTTTCCCCACTTATACCTTCTGGACCCCCAAGTCAGTCTCACTTTTTGGTGATTGTTTGCTGCAGACTCTTGGGGAGCTGAAAATCTTAGTCGCACAGTCCTCACATTTGTTACTCTGCAGTCTAGTGCCAGGACCAGAACAGAAACTCGGTGATCTTGTATCAGCACCTGAAAAGCCCAAGTTATACAAAGCTTCGAAGGATGAGTCTCTAAAGTTGAGTCATAAGGCCTGGTGTGGAGAACTCTCATTCTAACATGCAAATGTATACATTAAGCATTGAAGTGTCACCTGTGTTACCAAGGGAGGATTTCCAGCATAGCTGCCATCTGGAACCCCCTTCTGACAGCTGAGGTATTTTGGTAAGTAACAGCTCCAATGTGTACCTGGTACATAGTGATACATGCTAAAGATCTGCCAAGTAAATGGGTGGCTCCAAGGGAGTTTGCCCAGTGACTTATCAGCGATTCTTCCATCTGTAGTTGTTTTCCAGAGCTACCCTGATAGCTTCCATATTCTTTATTTTATTTTATTGTAATAGTTACATAAGTAAGGTAATGAGTACATTTCCTGTCAAACATTGTTACCCCCTCCCAGCCTCTCTATTCTTTATCTTAGACCTTGTAAAGACCAACAGCTATGATCTGTCATCCAGGAAACTGGATAGTTTCCATCTATTAAACATTCATAAGCTCATATAAGAATCTGAGAAATGTCAGGTGCTGGTGGCTCCCGCCTGTAATCCTGGCTACTCAGGAAGCTGAGATCTGAGGATCATGGCTAAAAGCCAGCCTGGGCAGAAGAGTCCCATGGGGTGAGACTCTTGCCTCCAGTTAACCACTCAAAATCTGGAAGTGGGCTGTGGCACAAAGTGGTAGAGTGCTAGCCTTGAGCAAAAGAAGCTCAAAGATAATACCCAGGCCCTGGGTTCAAGCCCCATGACCAACAGAAACTAAAGAATCTGAGGAATACCTTGCCCAGCCTGAAAGGCTAGGAGCACACCATGTGTGTGTCTAGAGTGGATCCGGATCTGGGCAGTTGACTCTAGACCTCCAGGGAAGGCTAGAATATGGAAGCACCAGGCTGTAAATGGGGTGCGTTTGGAGGACTAAGGTTGAGTCCTGGCTTTCCCACTTATTAGTTGTTATGGTTGAGAATATGTCCATGGATTCTGTGGTACTTCTTTAAATTTTTATTGTTACTATAAGGATGAAAGACAATGGGGTTACATGAGACTCTTCAATTAACCAGAAGTGAGGCCAGGCTCAGGCCTGTAATCCTAGCTACTCAGGAGGCTGAGATCTGAAGGTTGCAGTTCAACTCCAGCCCAGGCAGGAAAGTTCATGAGGCTTTTTTTTTTTTTTTTTTTTTTTGGTGCTGGTCCTGGGGCTTGAACTCAGGGCCTGGGTGCTATCCCTGAGCTATTGTGTTCAAGACTAGTGCTCTAGCCCTCTGAGCCACAGTTCCACTTCCAGCCTTTGGTGGTTAGTTGGAGATAAGATCCTCACATACTTTCCTGCTCGGGAAGGCTTCAAGCCGTGATTCTCGGATCTCAAGCCTTCTGAGTAGCTAGGGTTACAAATGTGAGCCACTAGTGCCCAGCCCATGAAATGCTGTGGCCCAGTGGTAGAGTGCCAGTTAAAAAGCTAATAGACAGCACCGAGGCCCTGAGCGTAAGCCCCAGTACCTGCACAAAAATAAAAACAAACAAAACGGAGCTTGGGCACGGGGTATATTTTAATGGTAGAGTACCCACACAACGGGCAGTGCCACAGGCCCTTCCACCGCACCACAGAAACAAAAACTTCTTCTTTCAATGTGGGATTGCTTCTAACAAGGAGTACTCATGAGGGGGACCATCCTACACGGGGCTATAAATTCTGTAAAAACTCCCATCTTGGTATTTCTGTGTGTGTGTGTGTGTGTGTGTGTGTGTGTGTGTGTGTGTGTGTGTGACACTTGCTTTGGCTGGCCTCTCAGAGGGACAGGCAAGCAGCCATGGAGCTCACATGACAAGGAGCTGCGACTCCTACCGATGGCCATGTGATCAACCCCCGTTTGAAGCAGATCAAGACATGGGGTGATCCAAGGCTGGCGAGTGGCAGACACTTAGCCTGAACCACCAAGCTAAGTGGCTCTGAAATGCCTGAACATGAGGTAAGGAATGTGTTGGGATATTTTTTCTGAAGTAATAACTCGTGAACAGCTCGCTCTTTAACTTTGATAAGTTGCTTAATGTCCCTGAACTTCATTTCCTGGTCTATAAAACGCAGATAATGAGTCCTACTGTACAGGGTGGGTATAGATATTCATTATGTCAACAGTCTTCAGACTTTTGATTTCAGAATCCTTTTTGCTTTTAAAATGGAAGACCCCAAAGAGCTTGTGTTTATGTGGTTTTTGTTCACTACTATACACCATAACAGATGCCCTCTTCAATATGCAAGATAAAAATCCTCCCCCTGAAGTGGAGAATTCTTTCAACATGCAGTCAGCTATAGACAGATTGGTAGAGGTCTCTTAGTATAATTTGCAAAACATATTTATATTCAGATCTTCCCAAGACTGAAATATTAGGAAGTTCTGAGGCTTTCTGTTTTATTTTGTTTCACACCAACACATTTAAAGAACATTGTATTATGTCACCTTAAAAATAACAAATGGCTGAAAGACTAGAAGTGGAGAGTACCTGCCTAGCAAATGTGAAGCCCTAACTTCAAACACCAGTGCTGCCAGAAAAGACAAGTCTATGCTTAAAAAGGAGGGTGACAAAGGATGCGGTCAGCATGTGTGGTCCCTGGGTTCAGTGTTCAACACAGCCAGAAACAATAACAGCAGCAAGCTGGGTATAGTAGCACCTGCCTGTAGTCCTAACTACCTGGGAAGCTGAGGCAGGAGGATCACTTGAGGATCATTCAGAGACACTGTCTTCTGAAAAAACATGAATAAAAAGGGAACGCCTCTGAGTAATAAAATGTTCTTAATACAAAACCTATTTTCCAAAGTAAAAAGGAGAGTGCTGCTGTTGGTGTTTTGGCACGCGTCCTCACCGGCTTCACGGTGAGCCACCAGACTCCACAGGCAACACCTCTCTCCTTCCTTCCACCGTGGCCTTGTGGGAAAAGGGGAAGGTCTCACAGTCCCTTCCAGGAGTGAACCCCAGTGGGCCTCTGAGCACATCTGAGAACTTGTTCTGTCCTGATCATCCAGGAAAGTAAGTGTTCCACCCATGGAGCCTGTGCTTAAATGCGCTATCAGAGTGAGGCCATCCTGGAGGGGAGCGTACACTGAGGGAATGCAGAGCGCCAGGCCGGGCTGGGGCCGCAGGGAGCATGCACACAAGCGGCTCCAGCAAGGGCTGCTCAGGAGCCGCCGGAGCAGGCCGGTGCCCGGCCTACCCTCCTTCACCGAGGGCCTTGCGGCCAAGGGCATGTGTCGGCTCCAGCTGGCTTTGGAGGAGAGAGCTGGTGATGGGCATCCCTGACTTCCATGTACTTCTGCTTTCCATATGTCTTTCCCAGCTTCCTTTGCTTCTAGGAAATGTGTTCAGACACAAGCCAGCACCAACCCCTGCGTGGCTGCAACCACACCTGGTGATTAGGATGCCTTCGGACTGAGTCCACGGGTTCAAGGTTCCAGCTACAAACAGGTATTGGCTCTTCATCCTACTTAACCACATCCTATTGTAAGCACGCCACACCCCAGTCTAGTGAATGCGCTTTAGGAGAGGCAGATCCCAAAGAGGGATCCCCAAGGCTTGAGGGCCCGTAGCCTTAACTTGACAGCTCACCGGGAGTCAGAGCTTGGTTCAGTGCCTTTCCGTGAGTGAGGGCTGAAAGCCTTCCACAGGTGATCTTTCCGTGGTCTCTTCTCTCAATTTTTTGCTTTCTAAAAAAAAAAAAAAAAAAGATGAATGAGCTCCCGTAAGGGCCAGGTACAGTGGTTTACTCTGGAAATCCCAGTTATTCAGAAGACAAAGTTTGGGAGGATCATAACTCAAGGACAGACCAGGCAAAAAAAGTTAGGAAGTCCCCATCTCAACAAAACAAGCTGGGCACGGTGGTTCAAATGTGCAATCCCAGATGCATGGAAGGTGTGGATAGGAGGATTAGAGTCCCAGGCCAGCCCAGGGCAAAACACTTAAAGCAAAACAGGACTGGGAATTTGACTCAAGTGGCAGAGGACTGCCTAGCAAGTGGTATGCCCTGAACTTAAACCCTAAAAAAACCATAATATACAGGAAGTATCAAGGATCAAATTCTTACATCCGGTCCTGGAACAGTATAAGGATGGCCTAACATCACCTCTGCCTTCCTGTCTGAGAACCTTAAGAAATTGCATCAGCACATAAAAGTATGTTTGCAGGTGATTGAAAATAAATGTTTTATTCCACCATAATCACCATATGCACACACAAAATTGAAAACTGTAGTATGGAATTATAACAGTTCTATCTTAAAAATCAATTTGTTTTGTATGTGCCAGTCCTAGGGCTTGAACTCAAGTCTTAGGTTCTCTCCCTGATCTTCTTTTGCTCAAAGCTAGTGCTCCACCACTTGAGCCACAGTCCCACTTGCAACTCTTTCGGTAGTTTAGTGGAGAGAAGTCTTACCAGCTTTCCTGCCCAGGCTGGCTTCAGTCATCCTCAGACCTCAGCCTCCTGAGTAGCTAGATGACAGTGCCCAGCTGTGAAAATCAGTTCTTTTCTTGGAAAGAAGTTTACTATGTCGTGGGCTCTGTGGCTTTGGCTCTGTAGGTACCAACTGAACCTATTTCAAGAATTCCAGCAAAATGGGTTTAGTCTGGGCCCCATGGAGTTCAAGGCTGCTGGGGCCCTGTAAGAATAAATTTTAGTTGTGGCCACCAGGGGGCATCAAGAAGAAGCAACTCCCTTGAGCATCTGTTAGATTTCTCTGACCTGTCTAGTTTCAACCTGCCTCCTCCACAGAGATTCTAGCACCTCCAAAAGAAGTCTAACCAAGAAGGCTTCTTCTAAAGCCCTTCCTCCGCCCCGAGATGCATTACTACTAGAGAGGAACACATTCTTCATGTGGACGATTGCAGGCCCAGTCTAGCTGGGCATGAATGAGATTACTCAGGCTGGTGGGCTGGGCCTTGGCCAGCTCGTGGAGAAGGAGCCCTTTTGAGGAGGGGGTGGGGTGGGGTGGGGTGGGGATGGGCCCGGAAGCCAAGCCTTTTTCCTCCTGAGTCATCTTCTCTCACACCTCATTTTTTGTCTCCACCCTGCGCCTCTGGGGCATTTGAACATCTGCTCTGCAAAGTGGAAAACTTGGATTGCACTCAAGTTTATGCAGTCCAACATGTGATTTAATTCTTTTTTCCTGCTGCTCTTAATCTTTTCGGTGCACTCAACTCTTCTAGCCACATATAACAGCCAAGGGCAACTAGGGGAAGGTAGATTTTCAGCACATAGTTTAAGTATGCTCTCAAATGCAAAGTTTTGCCTCAGCAATTACTTAAGGGAGTACACATTTTGTGCATTTCCATTTCCATAAATAATTGACAGTCTGTACCTCAGCAAACCTTATAGAAAACCTATCCAATCAGAGAGATATCTATTCTTATCACAGAGTATATATATATATATATATATATATATATATATATATATCCCTTCCTTCCATTAATAATTACTCTGGACTGTGTAGTTTACCAAGAGTTCAATTCCTACATGGTTGCTCATTAAAAAAACACATTTAAGAGGGATGCCTGGGGCTTATGCCTGTAATGCTAGCTACTCAGAAGACTAACATCTGAGCATTAGCCTGGGCGGAAAAGTCCACCAGACTCCATCTGTAAACAAACAAGCCAAAAGCTGGGTTGTAAGGCAGGGCTTAGTTGGTAGAGCGCCAGCCAAGTGAGAATGTAAAGTCCTGAATACAGGCCCCAGAACCCCTACACACACACACACACACACACACACACACACGCACGCACGCACACACACACACACACGAGTCTTGTACTTCTATGGTTCTGTAAACCTACACCAGGATCTTGAAAGAGAAACAATTAGTACCAAGAATATTCAATAATATTATTTCAAATGTCAGAATAGTTTCATTATACTCAATAAGACCTATTAAAACATCCAAGCTGCAGACCTGAAATCAAGCTTGGCTGCCTGGGTGGGTGAGCGCCACCGGGGTCCTTGCACTTAGAGGCAGGACTGAAGCAGACAGACGTGGTTTGAAATCAAGTTCCAAAGGACACGGGTGATTTTTAGCACAAACTCCATGCTGAGCCTTGTTTTAGGCGGTGGAAGGTCATTAAAGCACTGCTGCTTAAGTGCCCGTCCCTGCCGTGGAGGGCTTCCTGACAGGAAACCAGTCCTTCAGCCCTCGTGCCCTGCCTCCGTTGAGTTCATTAACGACTTCCATAGAAGTTGCAGAACTTCTCTCCTTGACCTTTGACCTGTGGGGTAAACTAGCCAAGCTCTGTGGGACGCTGACCGGTCTCACTGAGATAGAAGAATGGAGGACTGGAGCCACGCTGGCCACGAGCTTTACCAGTGGGTATTTTTTTTAATGTTAAGGATTTCTTCCTAGGATTTTTACACACCTTACACAGGTTAGAGCTGGGGACCGAGGAGTCGGCCATTTCTCCTGCTCTTCCTGAGGTTGCAGGACAGCGCTGGGAGCCACTGTGGAACCCAGCGGCCATGCAGCCGGCAGGCACTGGTAAGCAGAACACCCCAACTGACCAGTGTCCGCCTGGCCACACGAGGCCCCCTCATGCGTTGTGACCGATTCCTTACTGGAGATGCTCAGCAGAATCTCCCCAAGGCACATTTAAGGTGTGTTTCAGGCTGCAATCCCAGCTATGGGAACGAAGGGCTGAGGGTCAGGCCTGAAACCAAGCCATGCAGGAAAGTGACACGCTCTCATCTCCCAGTAGCTTCCAAGGAGCCCAGAAATGGAGCCGAAGTCACGGGGTGCGGTGTTAGCCTTGAGCAAGAAGTTAAGGTTCTAAAAGCCCCCAGCTTCTGAGTCCACACCCCAGTGCTCTCTGGGTAAAAGCCTGCACCAGGATTTGGAAGGGTTGGGGAGGGTGGGCTTCCCACCTCTGCCCAGTGGCTCCAGTTAGCTGCTTCCCTCCTGCCCTGGGCCTGTGGCTGCAAGCAGGCGGCGGCAGCAGGCCCAGCAAGGCGGGGTGCTGGCATTTCTGCACACACCTGCCTCCCCAAGGTACTGCTGGAGTCCTCCTGTGCCACCACACACACGCGTGCATGTGACTCACCCCCAGGCACACAGGCACGGCCCAGCCCAGCCCAGCCAGGACCGCAGACATTCACCCAGTAAATCACAGATGGGGAAGTCAAGGCCCAGGGTGGACAGAGGAAGAGCCAGAGCCTGTGTCTGCCTCCTGTCTATTGGGGGCGGGGGGGGGGGGGGATCTGGGACTCTTATACACTGATCAACTGAAAGGATGCTTCCGTTCTGGCCAGATTTCTTTCCTCCTCCAAAGTTTGCAATCTGGGGTCCAGATAAGAGAATGCTTTCCCTCCCCTTTCTCCTTCATTTCAGAGAAGGCTGAACAGATTTAGGAACACGGAAATCTTTGCAGTGGCGGGGAGGGAGCCCAGTGTGTTGAGCATGCTGGGCAGGGGCCTTCCCACTGAGCCACAGCCCAGCTCATTCAAACCCTTTCAGAAGCCGCCACTGATTAGTAAAACTGTAAAAACTCTTTGAAATAAATGCATTCAATGGTGAATTGAAACAGGGTTTGGGAGGCTGGTCACTGGAGGCTGAGAGCTGAGGATCACTGTTCAAAGCCAGACTGGGCAGGAAAGCCCGTGAGACTCTTATCTCCAATTTGAATAAATGAAGGAAGGAAAGAAGGAAGGAAGGAAGAAAGGAAGGAAGGAAGGAAGGAAGGAAAAAGAAGGAAGGAAGGAAGGAAGAGGAGCAGTAGCTCCAGTGGTAGAGGGCTTGCCTTGAGCACAAAAGCTCAGGGACAGAGCCGAGGCCCTAAATTCAAGCCTTAAGAATAGCAACACACACACACACACACACACACACACACACACACACACACACACACACACATCTAGGGATTGCCTAGAGCCCTAAGTGACTGATTGTATGTTCCCTTTTTCAACACCAAATGATCCCAAGAGGGAAGACAACAGTCACTACGCATTTCCCCTGTGGTTAAAGAGAAGATGAGTGTACTTTCCCCCACACTGTAAACAACGCCCAGTGCCGGCCTAAATGTCACCCAGCACGCAGCTTCTTCCACGCTCCGAATTACTTCCTCAGGAAACACCTGTCCCACGTTTGTGTGCTGATGCGTTTTGTCAGATTACTTTCCACAAAAGCTTCACAGATTACACCAACAACGTGGACAACTGGGTTTGGCTACACCTTCCTCGATATTAGGAATGAGTTTAAACATGTTTTTGTTCATTTTAAAGTGGGATGGGGTGGGTAAGCGAGTTGTGTTAGAATGTCTTCTCTTGTTTCAAGGAGATAAGTATTTTCCTTATATTTACTGATTGTATTTCCTACTCAAGACTTTAGCTCATTTCCTTTGCCTGTTGGTCTTTTAGCGAGCTAAAATGTAGTTTTGTGTGTGCCTGTGTGTGTGTCTGTGTTTGTGTATACGTGCGTGTGCTTATGCACACACCAGCACTGGGGCTTGAATTCAGGACTTAGCTTGAATGCTTAGCTCTTTTGCTCAAGGCTGACACTCTGCCGCTTGAGCCACACCTCCACTTAAAGCTTCTTGCTAGTTAATTGAAGATAAGTCTCTCAGATTTTTCTGCCCAGCCCGGCTTCAACAGGATCATCAAATCTCAGCCTCCTGACTAGCTAGGATTATAGGCGTGAGCCATCGGTACCGGCATGCTTCAATGTGTGTGTGTGCGCGTGCGTGCATCGCTCTTGCACTCGAATGCAAGGCCTTGGCGCTGCTCCTGAGCTTTTCTGCTCAAGGCTCATGGTCTACCACTTAAGCCACAGCTCCACTTCTGGCTTTTCGAGTGTTTAGCTGGAGATAAAAACCTCATGGACTTTCATTCCTCAGGCTGGCTTTCACCTCCCTTCCTCAGATCCCAGCCTCCTGAGGAGCTAGGATTACAGACGGGAGCCACCAGGCTGGTCTTCCACGTTTTTATTGATAGAAACAACCCCTGTATGCTGTGCATTTGTACACACCAGGTGCTGTTCGTGTATCTGTTACTTCCAGTCATCCTGATGAGTCTCCATTTAGTGAACACTGAAGCTCAGAGACTGTAAGCAGCTCGGCGAGGTCTCGCGGTGAGCAGGTGGCGGAGCTGGGACTGGACATTCAGCCTGGGACTCCCATACTTGTGTTCTTTTCTCCAGCTCTGCTTCTTTGGGCATTTGTCAGAGATAAGTCACAATTTCAACAGTGAAGACTGTTTGCCCCTCCCATTTTCCCAGTTGTCTTAAAGTTTTAGTTTTGTAAGCCTAAGTTGATGTTAAAGAGGAGGTGCAGATGGCCCAGAAATATATGAAAATAAGTTGAATTTCACAAATTAAAACAATGAGATGTCAGGTTTCACTTGCCAACTTAACAATGATTGGGGGGGAAAATACTAATATCCAGCTCTAAGTTCCAGATCTGAGATTTCTACATGGAAACTTGTAGACAAATTGGTTCTGCCTTCTAAACCATTTATCAGAATGTTCGGTATGTGCCACTAAACCACGAGCTACAATGCTAGGATTTTATTCTAAGCAAAGAATCAACAAAAGGCAAAAGTTTGGAAGTCAGATGACATTACCTGATGCTACAGATAGGTAAAATAGACAGACAGATTGACACCGATCTTTCTACCTATATTACCATTTTTTGCTGTTTGAACTCAATGCCTCTGCTTGCTTGATTTGCTTGCAGCTTTCTTGCTCATAGCTGGTGCTCTAACACTTAAGCTGCACCTCCAGCGTTGCCATTTGTTGTTTATTTTGCAGGGGGAGTTTTTCAAACTTTCCTGCACAGTCTGGTTTCAAAGTGAGATCCTCGTGAGGCATCGATAGCTCACGCCTGTAATCCTAGCTACTCAGAAGGCTGGTATCTGAGATCCCAGCCCAGGCAAGAAACTTAATGAGACTCTTATCTTCAATTAAGCACCAGAAAAGCAAATGTGGAGCTATAGCTCAAAGTGGTAGAGTGCTAACCTTGAGCAAAAAACCTCGGGGGTAGCACCCAAGACCTAGGATGGCACACACACAATTGAGATCCTCTGAATTTCTGCCTCCTGAATAGCTAAGATTACAGAAATGATTGAGGCTGTAAGTTCTGGCTTGAAGCCATGTTTATAATATCTAAGATCTAGAGAGGAAATTATAACATCTATCAGTGCATTGTTTAAATGCATCAGAGCTGGGGCTGGGAATATGGCCTAGAGGCAAAAGTGCTTGTCTCATATACATGAAGCCCTGGGTTCAATTCCCCAGCACCACATATATAGAAAACGGCCAGAAGTGGTGCTGTAGCTCAAGTGGCAGAGTGCTAGCCTTGAGCAAAAAGAAGCCAGGGACAGTGCTCAGGCCCTGAGTCCAAGGCCCAGGACTGGCAAAAAAAAAAAAAAAAAAAAGCATCAGA
Organism: Perognathus longimembris pacificus; assembly: GCF_023159225.1. NCBI lineage: Eukaryota > Metazoa > Chordata > Mammalia > Rodentia > Heteromyidae > Perognathus > Perognathus longimembris. The sequence goes on along the minus strand of NC_063175.1, from coordinate 13,508,741 downwards.
GCTCATGAAATACACCCTGCAAATCTAACACAGAAGATGGGGTGGAGGTATGTATGTTGTTCTAACATACCATCAAAAGGAAGATGTTGGCAGAGGCCTACAATATGTTAAATGAAAATAATTGATCATAAAACTATATATATACATATATATATAGTGACCCCATTTTTATTAAAAAAAAGGTCATATGGAGCAAACCCTAGAAGAATATGTAACAAAATATTAGCAATGACTTTTCTCAGGGAATTTATCTATTTCTCTTTTTTTGATTTCTAATTTCCCTTTGTGGGACGTGATTGGACCCAGTGCTTAGCACTTTTATCACTTGAACTGTGCCCCTAGCTTTTTTTGTTTTAATTTTGCCAAGATTAGCTTCTACCTCCCAAGAAGCTTGGATTCCAGGTATACACTACCATATCTGACTACTTTCTTGATTTCTTTTGCAGTTTCACATTTATAATATTTTAAACAGTGGTTTGTCTCTGCAGTTTTCTTTTATCATGACTAAGATTTCAGAGTCCGCCTTTCTTGACAGTTAAAACCGACTCGTGTTATAGGAGATCCCCTTCATCAAGTTGAGAGACCTGGGCTTTAGTATGCATTGAGTCATTCATTGTAAGCCATTCCTTCCTTGTAAACTGTGATGCTCTGAATCCATAGAATTAGGACATTCTTTTACTGGCTGTTTCAATACCGGTGTCACTTCAGACTCAGGGATGTTGAGTCCCAGTAATTCCAACTGCTTCATAATGGAATCATCCCCAGATCCTTGCTTCTCAAAGAGTGGCATCACCTGGGGGTTTATGGGCTCCATTTGAGGAGCCCTGAATCCCAGACCCCCTGAGCCCAAGCTAGCATCAATAAACCGGTCTGTGGTGAATGCCAGCGCAGCCCTGGTCTGTATTCAGGTGCCCCAGCTCGTGCCATCTGAGAGCTGGGACAGGAGCAGCCGTCACAGGCACTAATGCCAGGCTGCCCAGCGGTGGTAAGACCCTCACGTTCAGTGGTAGAAACTTACCCAGCATGCAGAAGGCCCAGCACCACTAACAAAATACAAAATGAGCCAAGTGATGTCGGTGATGCCAATTCCCAGCCACAATAAGCGCCAGCAGAACACCCAGGCGGGGAGCCAGCCCGGGTCACAGGATACGTTACCCCGGAATCCGAACGCAGGCCCACGGCCATTTGATCTGCTGGTGCTGGGTGGATACGTGTCCACTTGGCCTAGTTAGGTAAGTAGTATTAAAATTTTAAAATCGTTTCATTTTGCATTTCAGAGTCAGGTCTCTAGCGGCCCGGCGACCATCGGGGGAGCTTGGGATGAAGCAGCCTGGGGATGGCGTGGCCTCCCAGGAGCCTGGAGGAGCAGCCCGGGCGTGGGAGAAGCAGACATCCTGTGAGCTCCAGGCCGAGCTTCTCCCTCTGCTCCAGCCACCTCCCCCCTCCGGCCGTGGGGAGGGACTCGATTAACTGCTGTGGGCAGCCACCTCCCCCCTCCCGCCGTGGGGAGGGACTCGATTAACTGCTGTGGGCACAGGTGGGAGAGGGGTTCTATTGCCTCCTGCCAGCCCTGGGTCGGGAAGACCATCTGGGGGCGTCTGGATTACGTGGGGTCACCCGCAGGAGGCTGCCACGGAGGGCCCGAGGAGCACCCCCAAGCTGCCAGAAGGCGCTGCTGGGAGTCCTTTGGCTAGGCTCCTTTTCCAGCACAGCCTCCGTGTCTAACCTCAGGACTCCATGTCAACTCTGACGACACCCCCCCATCCCCCCCGCTTAGCAGCGTGGGCCCCCCAGACTCACTGAGGTCCTGCCTCACTGCTCACTAAGCACAACATCTAACACCCAGGTGATGTGCTTGCTGTGAGCCAGGCCCTGCTGTCAGCGTGGGTACCCCCGCCTCCTGGAGCGCGAGGACACGGGAAGGGGGTGCGGCTTTCTCAAGACCGCAAAGCTGGCATGTGACAGGGCCAGCATTGGAACCCAGGTAATGGTGCTTGGGAGACCCTCACGCGGCTTGAATTTAAGGCCTCATGATTTCTCTGGGCTTTTTCACTCAAGGCTGACGTTCTACCACTCGAGCCACACCTCCACTTCTGACTTTTTGCTGGTTACTTGAGAACACGAGTCTCATAGATTTTCCTGCCTATATGGGCTTCTATCTGGGATCCTCAGTTCTAAGCCTCCTGAATAGCTAGGATTACAGGGGTGAGTCCCACCACCCAGTGTGTGTGTGTGTGTGTGTGTGTGTGTGTGTGTGTGTGTGTGTGTGTGGCTGTGTCTGTGGCTGTGGCTGTGTTTTGTTTTTTGTAATATTGAAGTTTGAACTCAGGGCCTTGAGCTTGTCAAGCAGGTGCTCTCCTGCTTGAGCCATGCCCCCAAATCTTTTTCACTTTATTTTTCAGACAGGGTTCTTTGTTTTTGTCCAGGCTAGCCTGGAACCACAGTCCTCTCTCTGCCATGATCACCGACATGAGCCGCGGAGGCCAATTGGCACGGTACTTTTCCCATTCGGAACCTCATGCCTTCTCATTTTTCCTCTTGTGTAATGAGACAGAACCTCGCTTCGGAGCGCAGGCTATTCAACTAAATCCATTTGTTTCTGCCTTGTGAGTTCTGGGGTTGTGGGCATCTCCCCCATACCTGCTCATCTTTCAAGCTCTGCTCATACATCTCCCTCACAGATGAGGCAGGTGCTTGGTCTGCTTGGCTTATTTCATATCCCCAACATGACAGAAAGGTGCCTAGCAAGACAGCGATAACTGTCACATGAATGAGCGAATGAACACAGAAATGGCTCTACTAGCCGTGCATTCTCTCTTCAGGTTTATTCACTACCAAGTCACAGAATGTTTTGGAAGACCCCAGCTCACATTAGCTTCATTTCATTTCAGATTCCATCTGTCTGGAAGGAAGACCACCTCACTTTGCAGAAGCTGTTCTAGCTCCTGCCTTGACAATGGATTCCAAACTAACATATTGCCAACTCACAACCACCTTGGCAGAGACGTGGAGAGACGGACCCCCCTCCTCCTGCCGCCGCTGCTGAACCCGAAGCACAGAGCACAGTCCGCTCCCTTTCCACCCTAAATGCTCATGAAGCACAGCCCCACCCCACCCGGGGGGCCATGCCGGGGTGCCCGTCCCTACTTCTCCTGGACAGTGAGGCACCTTTGACCCTGCTTAGCCACTCTGCTTGTTGGTGAACAGTGCATTCTTTCACACACCTGAGCGCTGGCCCAAGCCCCAGACGGAACCCTGCCGCCATTTCCCAACAGATCCTGTGCACTCGGGAGGAGTGAGGAACAAACCCAGAGCCGAGGACGACGCTGGGCGGATGGATGGAAGGCTGACACATCAGGCCTTGTGCACCCCCGCCCCTGCACCCCACACCAAGGTAATTCAGGTTCAGGCCTCCTGGGGCCGAGTGCTGTGAACTCTCCAGGCTGGGAGCCACACCCTGAGACTGACGCCAACCCCGGCAGCCGTGCATTTCCCGCAGGGCGCCTGCACTCTGTCTCCACCGGGCGTCAGGCAGCATAGATGATCGGGGCACAGCATGAACACCCAGAGCTGAGGGCACAGCATGAACACACACCCAGAGCTGAGGGCACAGCATGAACACCCAGAGCTGAGGGCACAGCATCAACACCCAGAGCTGAGGGCACAGCATGAACACCCAGAGCTGAGGGCACAGCATGAACACCCAGAGCTGAGGGCACAGCATGAGCACCCAGAGCTGAGGGCACAGCATGAACACCCAGAGCTGAGGGCACAGCATGAGCACCCAGAGCTGAGGGCACAGCATGAACACACACCCAGAGCTGAGGGCACAGCATGAACACACACCCAGAGCTGAGGGCACAGCATGAACACCCAGAGCTGAGGGCACAGCATGAACACCCAGAGCTGAGGGCACAGCATCAACACCCAGAGCTGAGGGCACAGCATGAACACACACCCAGAGCTGAGGGCACAGCATGAACACCCAGAGCTGAGGGCACAGCATGAACACCCAGAGCTGAGGGCACAGCATGAACACACACCCAGAGCTGAGGGCACAGCATGAGCACCCAGAGCTGAGGGCACAGCATGAACACCCAGAGCTGAGGGAGCTCAAGGCTGCCCTTGGGTTCTGCCTGAGGCCCGAGCGGGTGGGCCTTAATGACTCAGATTTTGCCAGGTACCAACATGTTTTGAGGAAGCGAGCATACTTTGAACTAATGCTAAGTGTGTGTGTGTGTGTGTGTGGTGTGTGTGTGTGTGTGTGTGTGTGTGTGTGTGTGTGTTAGTATTGGGGCTTGACTCAGGGCCAAGATGTTTTCTCACCACTTTTTTTTTTTTTTTTTTTTTTTTTTTTTTTTTTTTTTGGCCAGTCCTGGGCTTGGACTCAGGGCCTGAGCACTGTCCCTGGCTTCTTCCCGCTCAAGGGTAGCACTCTGCCACTTGAGCCACAGGGCCGCTTCTGGCCGTTTTCTGTATATGTGGTGCTGGGGAATCGAACCTAGGGCCTCATGTATCCAAGGCAGGCACTCTTGCCACTAGGCTATATCCCCAGCCCTTCTCACCACTTTTCCATCTTAAATGCTTAACCACTTGAGTCACACCTCCATTTCTGGCTTGCGCTGGTTAGTGTGAGATAAGAGTCTCAGATTTGTCTGCCGAGGCTGGCTTCCAATCATGATCCTCAGATATCAGCCTCCAGGCTAAAGCTGTAACTAGGATTCCAGGTTTCAGTCTCTGGTGCTGGCTAATCTTAGCTTGTAACACACACTCACAAAAACCTTATACAAGTTTTGGATATCGGCTCTAGGTTCCACCTTTAAATACTGCATGCACCTAGTGTCAATTTAAGGCAGTTTTTTAAATGACTCAATTTCTCAGAATTTTAATTTAGTCTGGAATGTTCTGAAAGTTGAGACCACAAACACAAGCAATGTAGAAAGACCAGGGTGGCTGATTGGCATTTCTAATCTTTTCTTTATATGTAGACAATCCAAAAGAATTTAACCCAAGATGGAAAATTCAGTAGTGGACTCAGAGGAAATAATGATGTCACTGAGCACACACTTCTTTATTTACACAAACTATGCTTCGTTATTCGTCAGAAGCAGCTCTTCCTTGAAACGTCAACTTCATCCTGACTAAACTAATAAGATGTTTCAAAAGCCAACACTCAAAATACCCTCCGATTATTAAAATCTGGTTTCATTTTAAGTATTATGATTCATGGAATTTGAAAAGAATTCATGAACTATTAAAATAGAATTCAGTGAATCCACAAATGCATGCATGCACACGAGCCATTTTTCCTGGCACAAAACTAGGCTGTGAGTCGGGGTGTTATCGTATTGGAGGGTGAAGTGGACACGGAGGCCTGGCCGTCCAGGGAGCCTGGAAACCCCCAGGAAGAGAGAAAGCACAAGTGTAGTTGTGTCCATCGGATTCCTGTTGCGTGTGTCTACGCAGCCTCTGCATCTCAGAGTAAGTATAAAGAGGCTGTACGATCAGCACTCTCGCTGGCCATGACTCTGATGTTATATTATTAATGGGGCCTGCTTTCTGACGGGAAGAGAAACACATACCTGCCCCGACTAGCAACCTGCTTCTGCTTTCATTCCTGAGTCCTGGGTTCCAATCTTCATTTGCTGCCAATTACCTATAGATCATTTGACAAACCACTTCCTCTTCTTTTTTAGGTCTAATGTCTCAGCTGCACCAAGGAGTAACAATACTTTGCTTATGTGATCCTGGTCTGGTGATTTCAGAGTCCCTTGCAATTTTAGGAGATGTTATTCCACGGAGATAATTTTTAGGTATATTTAAAACCTGGGGAGCATGGGACGCGAATAATTTACTAGCGCTTTAACTAAATTAACAAGCTTGGGCTGGGAATATGGCCTAGTGGCAAGAGTGCTTGCCTTGTAAATTAACAAGCTTGCTTTGATTAGGGAGACTTTTTTATGGTATTGGGATTTGAACTCATGGCCTTAGCCTTGCTAGGCAGGTGCTATACCACTTAACCGAAGCCCCTGGCCCTCTTAGGAAGATATATTTGTATATATATCCAACACTTGTTTAAAAAACTTTGAGCTAAATAGAAATAAACATGGAAATCAGTATATGAAAATATACATAATTCACTTAAAGCAGAGCTCTGAAGAAAACTTTTGCATTGAGTTTTTCCAGACACAAGGCCTCACTGTGTTGCCCAAGTGGCCCCAAATTCCTGGGCTCATGTGATTCCCCTTCTGCAATTTCCCTAGTAGTTGGTATTTCGGGTTTGTTTCTAGCTTCGATGAGGTTTTGTGTTGTTTGGGGTTTTGTTATTATTCTTTTTGAACCAGGCCTCTCCCCCTGAACTACAGCCCAGCCTTAGTCTTTAAAATTGTACCATTAAAAGAATAACGCAAGCCGGGAACCAGTGGCTCACACCTGCAATCCTAGCTACTCGGGAGGCTGATATCTGAGGTTCGGAGCCAGCCTGGGCAGGAAACTCTGTGAGATTCCTATCTCAAAAAAACAAGAAAGAGGGCTGGGGATATGGCCTAGTGGCAAGAGTGCTTGCCTCATATACATGAGGCCCTGGGTTCGATTCCCCAGCACCACATATACAGAAAACAGCCAGAAGTGGCGCTGTGGCTCAAGTGGCAGAGTGCTAGCCTTGAGCAAAAAAAGAAGCCAGGGACAGTGCTCAGGCCCTGAGTCAGAGCCCCAGGACTGGCCAAAAAAAAAAGAAAGAAAAACAGGGTGTAAGATATCACAAGAAATGTACACACTGCCCTACTATGTAACTGTAGCCTTTTTGCACAACACCTTGTCAAAAAATTTGTGTTTAATTAATAAATACATTACAAAAAAGAAGCAAAACAAACAAAGAAGAATAAAGTTCAAAGAAAGCAGCTATCTAAACATTCCAAACAAAAGACAGAAGATATAATGGATAAAATAAATCTGGGAAAGCGATTCATAAAATTAGAGTACATGACATTGAAAAGAATTTGATTAATAAAATAAATCATGTATTTGGGGGCAAATATATAAAACAAAGCACTGAAAGTGGTGACCTAAAACATAAATAACATTAAGAATGAGAAAGGTGCTGGGCATACCTGTAATCTTTTTTTTTTTTTGCCAGTCCTGGGGCTTGAACTCAGGGCCTGAGCACTGTCTCTGGCTTCTTCTTGCTCAAGGCTAGCACTCTACCACTTTGAGCCACAGCACCACTTCTGGCCTTTTCTATATATGTGGTGCTGAGGAATCGAACCCAGGGCTTCTTGTACAGTAGGCAAGGAAGACACTGCCATTAGGCCATATTCCCAGCCCCTTACCTGTAATCTTAACAGTTCAAGTGGCTAAGATCGGAAAATCACAATGCAAACCCAGCCTGGGCACTCATCTCCAAGTAAGCTGCAAAAAGCCTGAAGTAGAGCTGTGGCTCGAATGATAGAGTACTAGCCTTGTGCAAAAAAGTTCAGGGACAGCACTCAGGCCCTGAGTTCAAACCCAGGACTAACACACACACACACACACACACACACACACACACACACACACACACACACACAGAATGAGAAGAAACGAGGCATGATGGCTTATACCTGTGATCTCAGTAATTGAGAGACAGCAATTGGGAGAAATATAGTTTGAAGCTAGCATTGGGATTGGTGGGAAGCTATAATCCTAGCTACTCAGGAGGCTAAGTCTGAAAAATGAGGTTCAAGGCAGCCCAGGCAGACAAATCCGAGACATTCATCTCTAATCAAACAGCAAAACGTCGGAAATGGAGATGTAACTCAAGTGGTAGAGTATCAACGATGGGCAAATAAACCAAGCAAGGGCCCAAGGCCCTGACTTCTAATACCAGCTCGCAATATTGGCCCTGTGTGAAGAATAACTAACGCACAAAGGGCTAGAGGAACAGCTCAGATGTTTTTCCTCTTACACTTCACAGGGTCATGTAAGAGGGTTTCGCGTCCCACGTTTCTCCATCCAAGGCGCTCCTTCCACCACTATCCACTTCCCATGTGCTCCCTCCCCCAGACTCGTTTCGTGTTTCACCCCTCCTTCCTCCTCTAGCTCATAGGTACAGTGACTGTTCTTGCTATAATGCTTCATGTTCCCTTTTCATTCATCCACCCCCCTCCCATGAGCTCTCTCCCAAATGATTAACATTTACTCATGAAAACATAGGAAAATACCAGCAAAAAAAAAAAAAGGAAAAGATCACTGAAAATATACCCCTCCCCCACAAAGGGGCACAAAGGAATTCTACTAGGATTCTACTAGGATTGCCTCTGCGACGTGAAAAGAATAGGGACATTTCCCCAACTCACATCAATCATAGGATATTTATCGATACTGTATAACTTCAGTATCAAGAGGGTAAATGAGAGTATATAAATTAAAAATCTAAATATGTCTCAAAATCCCATTTGATTAAACATTAAGTTAAATAACATTATTAAGTCAACTCACAACAACCTTAATTCTTTAGAGCTAGAAATGGGAAGGAAAACGGTTCTTGTACTGGGAGTGAACTCTTGCACTCATTTGGTTTGCTTGCTCACCACTGGTGCTCTAGACTTGAGCCGCACCTTCAGGCTGGTTTGTGCTGATTATTTTGGAGATGGAGTCTAGTAAACTTTTCTGAATCTTGTGGACTTTTCTGCCCAGGCTGGTTTCAAACCATGATCCTCTAGGTCTCAACTTCCTAAGTAGGTAGGATTAGAGGCATGAGCCAGTGGGAAAGAAACTTTCTTGATGGAAGCTATCTACTATCTACTTCAACCTACAGTGTTCATTACACCTGAGAAAACTCACATTACTGTAGGAAACACAGCACAAATTATTTAGGAGAAAAATCTATCATTATTTTCATACCTAAATATCAAGAAAATTAAGTGAAAGAAACCCTAAGATCAGCACTGCATAAGATAGCCCCATACAAGTTAAATGTACATTTTTCTATACTGTCTACATATCACTTAGGGAAAACATTTATTGGTAATACTTAGAAAAAATACTTTTAAAAAGTTATGAATACAGGGCTGGGGATATAGCCTAGCGGCAAGAGTGCCTGCCTCGGATACACGAGGCCCTAGGTTCGATTCCCCAGCACCACATATACAGAAAAAACGGCCAGAAGCGGCGCTGTGGCTCAAGTGGCGGAGTGCTAGCCTTGAGCGGGAAGAAGCCAGGGACGGTGCTCAGGCCCTGAGTCCAAGGCCCAGGATTGGCAAAAAAAAAGTTATGAATACATTTAACAAAATAGACTCTTTATGAAGAAAATATGCTCCTAGATAAGAATTCTCACTGCAAAGATTTTTTTTAAACAATTCTCAATCTAGCCTTAAATTTAGTACAACTCCAAATAAAATTTTATTAGAGAAACTAGATGAGCTGATTATGAAATTTTATTTGGGGGAGGAGTGTTCCAAAGATAGATGAAGACATTTTGTTATGAAAAGTATTTCAAAATACATACTAAACTGCAGTGATTCAAAACCAAATGGTTAATGTAAAAATAGAAACATAGATCAAGAAGGTAGGATTAAAAATAAAACACTATTTTTCTCTGACAAAATAGTAATCTTTTTCTGCTCTATTCAATAAATTGGAGAATTTTTAAAAACGTAATTGTTGAATAACCTAGCAAAAAAGAACTGAGCCAGGCACACCTGTAGTCCTCGCTAGTTAAGAGACAGATCTAGAGAATCATAGTTTGAGTCCATGCTGGACAGAACAATTTATGAGACTTCATCTCCATTTAGTAAGCAAAAGGCTGGACTGGAGGAATGGCTCAAGGAACAGAGCATCAGCAGTGAATAAGCAAGCCAAGTGAGAGTTCAAGGCCCTGAGTTCAAGCCCTGGTGCTGACATAAAAAAGAAAAAGAAGTAAAATGATGGATCAAAATCTGCAGGTAGGGCTGGGAATACGGCCTAGTGGCAAGAGTGCCTGCCTCATATACATGAAGCCCTGGGTTTGATTCCCCAGCACCACATATACAGAAAACGGCCACAGGTGGCGCTGTGGCTCAAGTGGTAGAGTGCTAGCCTTGAGCAAAAAGAAGCCAGGGACCAGTGCTCAGGCCCTGAGTTCAAGGCCCAGGACTGGTAAAAAAAAAAAAAAAATCTTCAGGTAGTCAAAAGGAAAACTCAGGGACATGGTAGAAGACGCTGGAGGGCTGAGTAAAGGAAGAAAAATGGAGGTGAAAACATGAATATTGGGAGATAGAGAAAAGACATTTTTTGAGACATTTTGACAATACACTAAGAATATCAGGAAGAAGGGATGGATGGAGGTAGAACTCCTCTCCTTGACTTTTTAGCTTCTGGTTACTTTGCAAAAGAATCACATTTGGACTTCATACTTGTAAGGACTGACATTCTAATGAGAATGAGATCCAAACAAGTACTTTACATATAACGTGTGTGTGTGTGTGTGTGTGTATGTGTGTGTGTGTGTGTGTGTGTACCAGTACTGGGGCTTGAACTTAGGATCTAGCTACTGTCCCTTAGCTTTTTCCATTCAAGGTTGGCACTGGACCACTTGAAGTGGTTACATACATCTGGCTCTTGGGTGGTTAACTGCAGCTAAGTGTCTCACAGACTTTCCCGCCTGGGCTGACTTTGACCCTTGGTCCTCAGAACCAGGATCCTCAGATCTTCCTCAGTAGCTAGGATTACAGGTATAAGCCAGCAGCAAGCCAGCCGCGGTCCAGCAGGGGGATTTAGGGAGGCAAGTGATGGCTCGATGAATTAGCAGACTTCTTGCTCTTACAGAAGGATATCTAAACACTTAGGCATTTCTTGGAACTTTAAGACCTGAAGGCTTGCAGGCGAGATGGTATTCCAGCCATTGACTTGTTAATCCAGGAGGAATAAGAGGGTCCATCTTGAGCTGGTTGGCCTCCCTTGTCCTGAGATGGCCTTGAGTAAGCTATGGCCCCTCCCTTGCTCAGTGTTGAAAGCTGCTCCCGTATATGGGCTATAAGGGCAGTTAAAAACCCTTTTGATTTATACTCATGCCAGGCCCAGTGTGGTTGTAACTAGGATATAAATAAACACTGCATAACTTTGCTCTCAATGTGCACAAATGCCTGTCTTAAAAATGACTGCCAAAAACAAGAGATTCCTTGGAAAACAAATATACTTACTCCATTAATTTAAAAACTAGCAGAAGCATATACACATCTTTTCCTCTTAGGGGTGTGGTGGAAATAAGCCTTCTAGGGGGAAAAATCCACATTAAAATCCCCTCCCAGATGTGGAAATAAAGGTCCACAGAAGTTCTATTCATTTTTATAAGTAGAATTGTACCTCCGGAAAAAAAAAAATACCTCAGAATACTAATCCTGAAACTTAAGTCACTAAGATATTTTGGCACCAGGAATGATTCCACGTTAAAATGCTCTGAATAGAAAGAGTTGGACTTTATAAATACTAATCCCACTCAATGGGTTCTCTTAATTCTGGAAATTAAGTGGAAACCGCTTCGGCCTGGAGTTCTGGAATGCTTCTTAAAATTATTTGACATGGAAAGAAAAGAGAATGCTTCCATAAAAGTGAGAATGAAGCCAAGTTTCTAATGTGAATTAACTTAGGAGTCTTTTGTGTGTGTGCTGGTCCTGGGACCTCAACTCTAGATTTCACTCTTGCCTGGCTCGTTCCCCTCCCAGCTGGTGCTCTACCACTCGAGCCGTACCCCAACATCTAGTTGTTTGTGGGTTAACTGTAAGTAGGAGTCTCTTGGATTTTCCTGTCTGAGTTGGCTTCAAACCTTGATCCTCAGATTGCAGCTTCCTGGGTAGCTAGGATCACAGGTGTGAGCCACCAGCACCTGGATTCCCAATCAATTGACTTCAAGCTTGATCAGGATTTGTGGGTCCCTTGCCCTGCCACGAATCAGTTCTATAATGAACGTCTATCCACTACCCTTCCAAACTGTCAGTGGATGAAAAAGAAAACGGGGAGGGGAACGGGAAAGAATGGCAGGCAGGGGGGTAAAGCATGGTGGGAGACACCGAGGACAGAGGAGACAAGAGGAAAGAAGCCCCCCAGCTTTCCTAGGATTTTCTTGTGTTCATCTGGATTTCAGAACCAATGAAATAGCATCCAACAAAATGCACAAAGCTGGGTCCCCATTGCTCATGCCGGTAATACTTAGCTTTGGGGGAGGCTAACATCAGGAGGATTAGAGTTCAAGGCCAATCCAGGCCGAAGGCAAGACCCTACCACAAAATAACCAGAAAAAAAAGACAGGGCTGGCGGTGTGGCTCAATGGTAGAAGGCCTGCCTGGCAAGCATGAAGCCCTGAGTTCAAATCCTAATACCGACATTGGTCCCCCCGAAAAGGTGGCACAGCACCTGTGTTTCAGGAGACACTGCTCCCCTGGGTCGGTACCTGTTGGGATCCAGCCTTTGGACTTGACGGGGGACTTGACGCCCTTCCCGCAGCCCTAGGGGAATGCGGAAGCAGGCTACGGTTCTCTGGGTCCGGAACCAGAAGAACCGGCTTTGCACCCAGCCCCCAACTCTCTCCTCAGCCCAGGCGCCTCCCAGTCTCGCCCTGGCTCGGCGCTTTCGAGTGACGTTAGCTCAAGAGGAGATCATGTGATAGCTCTCAGCCTATCAGCGTCCTGGCCGATCGCCTTCTCTCAAGAGGAGATCATGTGATAGCTCCCAGCCTATCAGCGTCCTGGCCGATCGCCTTCTCTCAAGAGGAGATCATGTGATAGCTCCCAGCCTATCAGCGTCCTGGCCGATCGCCTTCTCTCGCTATCATTTCCCTTTACCCCCGCCTTAATAAATCAGATTGCTCTGGAAGCTTCTCCGAGACTCGAGTATGCCTGGCTTTCTTTACTGGTAAGGAGGTGGGCAAGCGTTCTCGTTAGGCCGCGCGCACGTGAGGTCAGTGCTGACCCCTCCGCCCCATCCTGGCTACCTGCCGGCCGGGTGACCAGGAGAGAGGACGAGAAAAGGGGGTGGCGAGAAACGTAGCTGAGCCTTGAACCCCACGCCAGGGGAGGCGACCCGAGCCCGACAGGTACCCAGCATGGACAGCCCCCCCCAGCCATATTCCACACCACTGTGGCATCGGGGGACATCTTAGTCATTAGTGACAATTAGTCTAAACAGTGACCCTTCAGGAACTAAGCCAGTGACCCCCAACACCCCCCCCCAAGAGGGTGGCCTTTGGCACAACCACCTTGCCCGGGTGATTCCAAGCTGACCTTTCCAGGTTGAAGTTGCCCATAGCGGAGGGTTCTCGCGTGAGGATCTGCTGCAGGGTCGGATGCCGCTCCTCGGTGGCCGGAGAGTCCTGACCCAGTGCTGCAAGGGGCCCCAGCTGGGGCTCCCGGACCTGGGCACAGAGTCACAGAGCTGTTCACAGGCACGCCTGCAGGTGCAGACGCTGTTCCCCCAAACACAGTGCCCCAAGCGCTGTTCCCACCACCAAGGGCCAGCCTAGCCATCACTACATGCTCTTGGCACATGGTGGGGACAGTTGCTTCCCCCCTCGCCCTCCCCTCCCTCCCTTCCCCTCTCCCTCTCAGAACATTGCATTCAGAGGCCCCCGAGCTTCCTAAGAGGGGCTATTGTAATCCCATGCATCTGTTGGGCACTGGTGGCTCATGTCTGTCATCTTAGCTTCTCAGAAGGCTGAGATCTGAGGACTTCTGTTTCAAAGCCAGCCCTGGCAGGAAAGACGGAGATTCCTAACTCCAATGAATCAGCAAAAGGCTGGAAATGGAAGGGTAGGTCAAGTGGTAGAGTGCCGGCCTTGGGGGAAAAAGGAAATGTTGAGTGCAAGGCCCTGAGTTCAAACCCCAGTCCTGGCACCAAAACAAAGAAGAGTCCAAGTTTGGAAACCTGCTGGCTCTAGGGTAGAAAAATGACATGGTCTGGTGGATGTTTTCCTTTTTCTCCCCATGTTCAGCCTCCATCTTTCTCTGTACCCCAGTGAGGAGGGTAACGGGGACTCAGACACATCAAGAGGCTTGCGTCCATCCTGACTTCGGTTGATTGCAACCATTAGAAGACAGTGATGGGAGAGAGGAGTTGGAGGATGATGAAGTAAGGGTCTTTATTTCTCCAGTTCCCTCCTTTCTGTGTCATCATGGATTGGCTATGTCCTTCTACCAAGAGCCGCTGAGCTACTCTCCCAGCTGCAGCTACTTCCTTTAAGCTCCTCGTCTTTTTTTAGCCCTGGACAAAATGGGTCTGTATTTCTGATCCAAATGCCTCTGAGGGCCAGATCCATTGCTTTCACTACACATTGGACCTTTCTGCTTGGATGTCCGACTGGGTCTCCAATTATACTTGACCCCTTGCCTCCCGCCTGCCGTTCACATATTTTGATCTGCATATTTCACTTGATCTTGGTTATCCAAGCTTCTCTCTTTCTTTTGGTCACCTTCCCTTTCCATCTGTCACCTTGCCTGTAGAGCTGTCCCCCTCTCCATCCCTACTGACACCCCGGGCTGAGGCCCTTCTACCTTGCCCTGAGCTGTTGATTCCTAAGTAGCTGGTTCCTGCCTTCTTGTCCCATCGCTCAAACTCTAACCAAGAATCCAAGCTCCTTAGGATGGCTGGAGGCCTTCCAGACGAGGTCTTGACTACCTGGCTAGCCTCTGCTCTTCCACTTAACATGTACACTCGGAGTTCCACCCGGGAATTTACGGGGCCACATGGATCCTCAGGCTGGCAGTGCTTTATTTCCCATGTGCCCTTGCATCTGTTTCCTTTCCTCTGGGAGACACATGTGCCCCCTTTCTGCCAAGGTCACCCCTGTTCAAATTGTAATGTCCTCATCACAAACCGCTTCCCTCAGTGGCAGGGCGCACCTCTCTCGGGCTGCCGTGAGCGCCATCTCCATTTCTCAAGTGGCCTTTCACTGATCAGTTTACCCATCTGTTGTTTCTAGCAGACTAAAAGCCCTGGAAAAGGCAGTCTTTCCCATCTCCAAACCCCCACACCCTGGGAAAGAGTCTGGGACATTGAAAACGTGCCTGGTTTTGTCTTCTGAATGCATGATTTAATCATTGATGACTGGAAGAATGGCCGCTCGTGTCCTTCAGCACCGGAGTTCCTCCAGGTTTTGTTCCCAGTGTGGGGTTTTGTAGCATATTCTGAACCTGGACTGGACCTACGTCAGGGCTTCTGGCCCCTGCTGTCCTTGGGCTATTGTGCTTAAGGCTGGTGCTCTACCACTTGAGCCACAGCTCCACTGCCTGTTTTGTAGTGGTTAGTCAGAGGTACGAGTCTCATGGAATTTCCTACCCTGCCTGGCTTCAAACCACAATCCTTAAATCTCAGCCTCCCGAGTAGCTAGGATTACAGGTAGGAGCCACCTAGGTTTGCTTTTTATAATTGCCTATATGCATGTTTGACTCTAGAATATACCACAGACTCAGATTTATTATTACTGGTTCATTATTATTACTGGCTACTGGTAAGAAAAAGAGAGACTCATACATCTACAGACAGATGTTCATATGTTCATGTAGCCTTAGAAACTAAGATGGTTGAACTTTTAGCCAAACATCTCCTCATCCCCACCACAGAAGAGGTGACATTGCTTTATAAAGTCATTCAGATTTGCCTATGTCAACGTGCCAAATACTATTTTTAAAAAGTGGATTGGATTCATTACCATCCTGTGTTGAACACGGCAGGGAGACTCCTGTTTGATTCTTTTGGAAAATTCTTGTACCTGCCATAGAAAAATGCAATATTGTATTAGCAATTTGTGCTTGAATTTGGTTGCCTTCGATATTTATCACAAGCATTGAAACAAAGTATTGCCTTCGTGTTCAGCCGATCTGTCTGTTCTTTTAACTTCTGGCACATCTGTGTCCCCTGGGATATCTTTAGAAAGATGTAAGAATTTGAGGAAGGGACTTTCTGAGAGGCTGATAACAACTTCAAGAGGTTTGTCTCCATTTCTATTCCTGTATATAAGAGAGAATAAGTAAGTGTAGGCTAAGATTCATTTTAAATGATCATAATTGAATTAAGTACTAGAAATAGAAGTCTGTGGTAATCACCACCATTTGCTATATATTTTTTTAGTTATTGTTTTCAAAATGCCTCTCTAAGCCAGGTGCTAGTGACTCACACCTGTGATCCTAGCTATTCAGGAGGCTGAGACCTGAGGATCACGATTCAAAGCCAGCCCAGGCAGGAAAGTCCATTTGACTCTCAGTTCTAATAAGCTGTCAAAAAAGCTGGAAGTGGGGGCTGGGAATATGGCCTAGTGGCAAGAGTGCTTCCCTCCTACACATGAAGCTCTCGGTTCGATTCCCCAGCACCACATATATGGAAAACGGCCAGAAGGGGCGCTGTGGCTCAGGTGGCAGAGTGCTCGCCTTGAGCGGGAAGAAGCCAGGGACAGTGCTCAGGCCCTGAGTCCAAGGCCCAGGACTGGCCAAAAAAAAAAAAAAAAAAAAAAAAAGCTGGAAGTGGAGCTATGGCTCAAGTGGTAGAGTGCTAGAGTGGTAGAGTGAGCAAAAAAGCTCTGGGACAGTGCCCAGGCCCTGAGGTCAAGCCCCAGGATCAGCACACAGGGGGAAAAAGGCTTACTTAAATATAGAAAATTTAAGGCACTAGTACCTGTGTGTTGTTGTCGAAGGTACTTTTCAGGCTCCATCTAGACAAAGAATAAGAAAATGTTACTGTGGCAATCCATAGCTGGAACTAGCATTCAGAATGACTTGCTGTGTTCTGACCCCCATGCAGACAGCCCAGGACTGTGGTCAAGAGCCTGGAGCAGGAGGCTGAGGTTGAAATCCATTCTGAGGCTTCTTTGCTGAGTAAGCAAGGTAACTCCATCATGTAAGTGTCAAATGTCTTGGCAATAGAATAGGGGTCATAACAGAATCCACCTCATAGGGTTGATATGAGGATTAAACGTTAACTATTCATCATAATATCTAGCAAGTGATGAGTCTGATACATGTTAGCTGCCATTTTGATGGTGTTTGATTCTAGCACGTGGAATACTCTCCAGCAGACTAATCCATAAGCACAACTCCAGGAGAGAAAGGACCATTGTTCTTTTTTGGTTTTGTGCCAATACTGGATGTGAACTTAGAGCCAGGGTGTTGTTCTTAAACTTTTCTCTCTCAAGACTTTTATCACTACCACTTGAGCCACAGCTCCACTTCTGCCTGTCTGCTGGCTAACAAGAGATAAGTGTCTCATGAGCTTTCCTGCCTGGGCTGGCTCTGAACTACAATCCTCAGCTCTTAGCCATCTGAGTAGCTCGGCACTGGTGGCTTACACCTATAATCCTAGCTACTCAGGAGTCTGAGATCTGAGGATCCTGGTTCAAAATGATCCTAAGAAGGAAAGGCTATAAGATTCTTATCTCCAATTAAAACACACACACACACACACACACACACACACACACACACACACACAATCAGATACCTGACTCAAACTCCCATTTTCAGAGAAACATCAGCCAGGGATCCATTCTGTTCATCCCCAGGGCACACCACCAATATTCTCCTGCTGACAAAACAATAAATCCAGAGGCTTCCCAATACCATTGAGATACAGATTTCTCAAGACTCAGAGAAGAAACAGCCAAGTTATAGTCAGATAAACTGCTGTTTCCAGTTGGGTATGTGGTAATAGTAAGGTTAATGTTTGATTTCTCCAGTGTTCAGCTGAAAGAGAAGGGAGCTAAAAATGAAAGGTGGAAGCAGAAACAGGGAGACAGTGTTTTTGTTTTGTTTTGTCTTGCTTTAGTCTGGGATGCTCTTCAAATAAAGCTTTAAAAAAAGATGGTACAGGTGGAAATACTAGCTCATCCATGTAATGCTAGCCACTTCACAGGCAGAGACAGAACCTGGATATGATAAAAGGCCAGCTTCAACCAAAGAGCTGAGCAGGATAGCACGCGCTGTCACCCCAGCTATATGGGCATCGTAAGTAGAAGGAACAGGTCCAGGCTGGCTAGGCATGAGTGTCCGTATTCAACAGAACAACCAAAGCAAAACCAACTGGGGCTCTGGTGACTTTCCTTGCTACCCAAGAGGCTAAGATCTGAGGATCAAGGTCCAAAGGAAGCTAGCTCAAAAATCCATGAGATTCTCATCTCCAGCTAGCCAGCAAAAAGCTGGGAGTGGCGCGGTGACTCCAGTGACAGAGTGCCAGCGTGCAGCGGCGCCCTGGGTTCATGCGTGTGCACAGGCATGCACACAAGCACACACGCATACACACGCACACACAAAGCAAACAGGCTAAGGGGTATGGCTCGAGTGGCAGAGCACCTGTGCACCGGCCTGACAAGTGTCGGATCCCGAGTTCAAACCCCAGTACTGCAAAAAAAAAAGTTGGGGTGTGGGGGAGGAAACCATATAGTCTTGTCAAAGGGCTAAAGAATTAAGACATTTACTTTGATTATTAAGGTGAATTTAGTAATGAAACTCAGCCAAGGAGATTCTGAGCCCTCACCATATGGGATAAGAGGGAGTAGAAATATCATAAATTAAACGTTAACAAAATCTTGTCCCTAAATCACATTATCACAGCGCTGAGGTCCTGAGGGGAGGGGGTGCCAGACAATGATAAAAACAAGTTTTCTATTCCCCAGTGTCTGCCAGTCTAGATGAAGAAAAAGACAAGAGACCCCTCCGGATCATGAGGACCCCCGCAGGCGACAGGCCTTTGGTGAGTTGAGTTGGAATGTTCCAGGCAAGGAAGGAGTTCAAGGGATTCAGGAGCAGCCAGGTAGCTGAGTCTGGCTGCCGGGGAGGAGCTAAAACATAGATGTTATCTGAGAAAATAGAGAGACCCAAACTCCAGCGTGGCGAGATTGCATTTTAGTCTCTCATCTGTGAGTCTAGGTCCAGCCCAATGCCTCTCATTGAGACACCACTGAGCTTCTGAGGGTTCGAGTCACTGGCTCAGGTTGCTCCCGAAAGAAAACCAAGAACCGAGAACTACCCCCCCCCCCCCAAACCCACCAACTAAGCATTCACACGGGACTGTTCTCATTTACCTGCAGTTGTTGGGAAGGTTCCAGTTTTTTCCTTTTCTGCTCTGGATGTTGTTTAGAAACAAAATTTGACCTAGACGTGGCTTCTAAAACTTCTTGTAAAGCCATTGGTTTCATTCTCAAGCTAGGTGACTTGCTAGCTTGTTTAACTATTGAAAATGGCTTCTCCATTGTGTTATTTTTAGGGGTTTTCATTTTGGGGGCAACCTTGGAGACATTCAAGTCCTGGTGATGAAGTTGGCCTTGGCCATCCTTAAACCCATTGCTTGAACTTGCTTTTTCTATCAGCTGTTTCCGGAGTACCTGCCATCGGAAATATCTCTCTTTGTCACTTGGCCCCTTAATTTTTGTTAGGGAGTGTGGATTTCCTTGATCTCTAGCAGCACCTGGCTCTTCTACACCTAAGGTAGTCACTGCTGTCACGCTGAGAGAATAACTTGGCTTCTTGCTGTTTGCACCATCCCTTTTGGGTTTGGGCTGGCCAGTGAATTCTGAGGTTTGTTCTTTGTGGCAAGATTTCTTAACACAGCGTGAAATTATATTTTTAATAACATCTGCTTCATCAACACTGTCCGTACTGGAGGTCTCTGGGAGAATTTCACAATGAATACCTTGGCCTCTTAAGATTTGTTCTTTAGAAAGACAATGGTATAAAATATTAGAAATGTTTGCCTCTGAAACATCAGCTTTATTAGCTGGAATATGAAGAGCCATGGTGGATGGGTTCTCCTTATTATAATTTTTATAGACTGCATTTTTTGTACTTTTATCCCAAGCCATGGCCATAGCTGAATTGTGGAAGGTCTTATTTTGTGCAGGCTTTTCTTGAGGGTCTGGTCCTGTCAGAATAAGCTGACCTGAGGCACAGAGGTGATCATTCTTGAAGGTAAAATGATAGTCATTGCATTTCTTCATCTGGGGCAGGTCCCCATCATAAGGTAAATCCTCCTGCTGCTGGCAAGTTGAATCTTCTGAAAAATCAGTGTCATACATGACTGTGAAGCTCGATTGTCTCCCGTTCTTCTGTGGCCTGGTCTTGGGGTTGTTAATTATCACAATAGATCTTCTGTTTTTTATTGATGGTGTTCATTGTGTGATCCGTCCTGGGAGGAATGAGAAGAGCTTCATTGTTATAACATATTCAAATAATGTATGAAACTGTATTTTTTCTTTGTCACTCAAGGCTGGCACTCTACTGACAAGGAAAACCTAGCATTATCTGAACTAGCACAACCAATGTTGTCAAAACAAGCTTGCAAGTAATTTTCAAGAAACGGTAACCACTGGGGTAAACCCAAATTCAAAACACCTGATCACTACCTGATAAGAGGATGCTATTCCTGTCGGTTGGGGCTCAGGCTTTGGGGTGCGAGCTCCTCAGGGCCTGCCAGTGTAGTAAACCTCAGCGCTCCCAGAGTCCCTTGCTCCACTTCAGCTTTTTTTTCCCCCAAGTCCTGGGGCTTGAACTCAGGGCTTGGGCACTGTCCCAGAGCTCTTTTGGCTCAAATCTAGTGCTCTGCTAGTTTGAGCCACAGAGCCACTTCTAGTTTTAAGTGGTTAATTGGCAATAAGTGTCTCAGGGAACTTTTCTGTCTGGGCTGGCTTTGAACGTTAGTCCTTAGCTCTCAGCCTCCTGAGTAGCTAGGATTATAGGCAAGAGCCACCAGGCCTGGCTCGCTTCCAGCTTTCCCGTGGTTAAGCTGGAGATAAGAGTTTCATGGTGGGCTGAGAATGTGGTTGAGTGGTAGAGTGCTTGCCTAGCATGCATAAAGCTCTGGGTTCCATTCCTCAGCACCACACAAACAGAAAAAGCTGGAAGTGGCTCTGTGGCTCAAGTGGCAGAGCACTAGCCTTGAGCAAAAGAAGCTCAGGACAGTGCTCAGGCCCTGAGTTTAAACTGCAGAACTCACACACACACACACACACACACACACACACACACACACACACACAATGTCTCATGGCCTTTCCTGCCTGGGCTGGCTTTGAACTTCACTCCTCACATCTCAGCCTCCTGAATACTAGGATTACAGGTGCCCAGTTTGGGGGTCATTGTCTTTATGTCCTTTGTGCATGGCTGACCTTGCTTCAATTTGCTTCCACTCCATCCATGTGTCCCCCCCCAACCCATGGTACTCTGTTATCTGTACTTCCCTACATTCCTGGATCCTTCCTCTGATTTCCTTGTAGGTCTGAGAGAAGTACCGAAATATGGCCCAGGGGGGACAAGTAGGCCTTTTGAACCTGCAGAAGCTAGCCTGTAGGCCCAACACCTAGTCACCAAGGCCGCCTGCCCTAAACAGTCTCAGCCCAGCAGCAGTCAAGTGTCTTTTAGACACTCTGAAAATGGTCAAAGAACAGCCAGCTGCCTTTGAAGGAGTCCTTTTTCTCTTCGTTAAAGCCACTTTAAAGCCAGGGGCCAGTGGCTCACACCTGTGATCCTAGTTAGCTACCCAGGAGGCTGAGAACTGGAGGACTGACATCTGAAGTGAGCCTGGGCAGAGAAGTCCATGCCGCTCTCTACAGGGGGGTACTGGGCTGAAGACATGGCACAAGCGGTAGAGTACCAGTCACGAGCAAGCAGCCTGAACAAATACAAGGCCCTCAGTCGAAGTCCCAGTACTTACCACCACCACCACCACCCCCAAAAAAGAAAAGAAAATGTGTGGCATCCGTTTAGAGGATAGATCTTCTTGGTTTGTGAACTTTCAGGGCAAGTCGAGTTTTAGGTGGCTACGTCTCTTGAGCACAGGCCAGGCCGTGAGGTCTCGTTGCCCAGGGTGACCCCAGCCAGCGGCTGGGACTTTTTGCCCATCTGATGATGGGGCTGGCTGAACAGATCTTTGAGGTTCTTCCGGAATCTGTGAGCCTTGTGATTTATCCACTAACCTCAAAAGCCAAACCACTATGTTTGACAAAAGAGAACTTAATTCTACAAGGAAAAACTAAATGTGCTAAAGGCATCTGGGAACTATTACACAAACGTCTTAGATTACAGATTTATGCCAGTGTTGGACAACCCAAAACACTGTTTGGAAAGTGAGAGAGGAGAATATCATCACAGGATTATTTGAAATCATTTATAGAGGTTCATGTTTACTACAAAATGAGAGAGGCACATCTCTGTGAACACAATTATAGGCTATTCCAATCCAATTCAAAGATCAAGGGGAAGATGTTTCATTTCCAGGAAAGCCAAAGGCACTGTGGGAAAGCAGCCCTTGAGAGACTGGAATTTCAATTCCGGCTTCTCTGCTCATTAACTGCATATTATTTGGAATGTTACGTGACTTTAGGGCTCCTCCCTTCCTCCCTCCCTCCTTTCCTCCCTTTCTCCCTTCTCTCCTCCTCCTCCTCCCCCTCCCCCTCCCCCTCCCCCTCCCCTTCCTCCTCCTCCTCCTCCTTCTCCTCCTCCTCCTCCTCCTCCTCCTCCTCCTCCTCCTCCTCCTCCTCCTCCTCCTCCTCCTCCTCCTCTTTTTTTTTTAGACACCCTATACACCCTAGACACCCTATACACCCTAGACTCCCTATACAGCCCATTCTGGCTTCTTCAACCACTGAGCTCCAGTGATTGTCCTGCCTCAGCCTCTAGAGTAGCTGGGGCTCAAAGCAGGCAACAGGCTTCCTGATTTTCACTTTTTGAATCTGTTTTCCCTTTAAAAGAGCAGTTTTACCACTGCAGGCCGATGACATGGGAGAGTCTTTGTAAAGCCCTTGGTATAGCACTCGGCCTAGAGTGAGAGTTCAACAAATAGGATTTCGTGGTGGGGGTGGGGTGGAATTGGAGCTTGAACTCGGGACCTTGTGTTCTCACTTGGCTCTCCCTGTCTATCGCTGGCACTCTAGTACTGGAACCACATCCACCGTTTTGCTGGTTAACTAGAGATAAGAGTCTCCTGGACTTTTCTGCCTGGACTGCCTTTGAACTGCAATCCCCACGCTCAGCTTCTTCTTCTTTTTTTTTTTTTTTTTGACTTGAAGCAATGATGTTAAAGATGGTAGCTATAAATGCATATATGTATACTGTTAGAATATTACACAATAGCTACCATGTACTTAGATTAAAAGACAAGACAAAACTCAAGACAACCAAGAACTATTGAGCTAATGAATCTTTGAAGGATTAGCCTTTGTAAAAATCTGTGCCTCCTACTGAATTGTTAATTCCACATGTGTAATTATTTTTCTTAGTTGCATTAAGACATTTATACCTCATCCTGCTAATTTTGAGGATGCTATTATATATGTATGAATCAATATATAAAATATAACTCTGAATTTCTTTTAATATTCTGCCAAAATGTTGCAGCATACTGCTTCAAGATATGTCAAAATAGTTCAAAATGCACACCTTAGCAATTTCTCGTTTAACCTTTATCTTAATGTCACAGGGATACAACTTGTTAACTATAATTCATGAAATAATATTGAGAAACATACCTGCATGAGAGCAAAGTACAAAGGATGTTTGTTTAAGAAAATAAGGGCTGGGGATATGGCCTAGAGGCAAGAGGGCTTGCCTCGTATACATGAAGCCCTGGGTTCAATTCCCCAGCACCACAGATATAGAAAATGGCCAGAAGTGGCACTGTGGCTCAAGTAGCAGAGGGCTAGCCTTGCACTCTCAGCTTCTTGAGTAGCTAAGAATTACAAGCCTGTGCCACCAGTGCCTAGCCTTAAGAAACAGAGGGTTTTAAATGAAAAGAAAATCCTAAAACAACCAAACAACAATCTCTGTCTTAGATTGAAGAATGGCCAAAGACAGAAGGCTAGAGTTTCTTTAACTGTGAAGATGTTTAAAGGAAAAAGGGAGCAATTACATTTATTTATAAGACATACTCTGTGAAAGCACCTTAAAATTATTTTTAAGTCTGGCTTTAAAATGAATGTTACTTGAAGATGAAAAAAAATCACAATAATTTTTGACAAAGCCTTGTCTGATTTTTGAGGACAAGAAAACTATTTTAAATGCCTACAGCAAAAAGAAAAAATAAGAAAATAGTGCTGATAATATTTAATTATGCATTCAATTATTAATGAACTTTCATAAATAAAAAAAAAAGAAAAAATGGAAGGCGGTTCAGTACTGTAGGACTTTTAAGGCCCCCCGGCTAAGCCCAAAGTCCCCCTCGTATCCTTTGTGCCTTGGAGGGCTCATTGCTGAGCTCCAAGCCCTTCTCATTGAAGAGAAGAGGGGGGGAATTTCCTAAAATGGCGTTCCATGTAAACTGATGTTGACTTTTGCGATGACATGAAAAATAAAAAGAGAGTGACCCCACTAAGCTAAGCTAGAAACCCAAAGAATTCTCTCATCACAGAAAAATAGCTTCTGTTATTTCCTCTGTGTGTGTGTGTGTGTGTGTGTCTGTGTGTGTGTGTGCGCACACATGCACACTGTTCTTGGGCCTGAACTCAAAGCCTTGAACTCTTGCTTGACTTTAGTACTCAAGGCTGGCACTCTACCACTTGAGTTACACCCCCATTTCTGTCCTCTTGCTTCTTAATCAGAGATAAGACTCTCACAAACTTTTCTTCCATGAGTAGCTTTGAACCTTGATCCTCAGATCTCAGTCTCCTAAGTAGCTAGGATTACAGGTGTGAGCCACCATGACCAGCTTCTGTTGCTATTTCCATTGTTATTCTCTCTCTCTCTACACACACACACACACACACACACACACACACACACACACACGCCCCTGTATTCTATATATTCAACAAGACTCTTCTAGAAGACAATCCCTATCCTTAGTATCATAATGAGCCCCTGACAGGTAGCTGGAAGGAGCTAGAACATCTTCCCACCTCAACAACTCACCTGGGTCTTGGAATCTAAAGGCGCCTCCAAAGAGATTTTGGTCAGAACCCCACAGAACCCCTCTGTAGAACCGGAACTGTGAGGGGCCGCAGGGCTGACACGGGGCTGGGCATTGTGTGCTCAGGGTGGCTCTTGGGGCTGGGCATTGTGTGTTCAGCGTGGCTCACAGTCTCGCTGCACAGAGGAGAGGCCGGCGTGGCCCAGCCCTCCAGCCCAAGAGGACGCCTCAGCCCAGAGCCTCAGCCTGGCCCCCAGCCGAGATGACCAGCAAGGTGTTCACCATGCTCACGGCTCTGCCCTGCGTGGTGTACTTGGTGATGAGGATGAAATTTGGTGATGAAATGCTGAACTAAGTTTATTAACTTGCTTGGTTAAAACAAGAAGAAAACCATGGCTGGGGTCGCTGGAATCGGATGGAAATCCACTAAGGATGTCTGTAGACGGGGAAACTAAAAGTGCATAGTGGTTAGAGGCCAAAGATGGCTAGCAGCTCATTTTTATGTCTGGTAGGTGATATTTCTCTCTTTCTGTCTTTTCGGATCAGTATTGAGGCTTGAGCTCAGACTCTGGGCACTCTTCCTTAGCTTTCTTGCTTGAGGCTGGTGCTCTACCACTTGAGCCAAAGCTCCATTTCTGGCTTTTTGGTGATTAATTGGAGATAACTGTAACATGGAGGTCAGATCTGGCCAGCGCCATCACTGGCTGTTGAGGGGTGTCAGATTGACTCCATCTCAGATTAGTTAAAGAGAGCAGAAGCCGACTCCATCTTCGCTAAGATCTCCCCGCCCTATCCAGGGAAATTCCCTTGTGATGAGATTGTGTAAACTGCTTGACCACCTGAGGTGTGGAAGGTTCCAGGTTGAACCTGTGCCCTCCCGTGAGTAGGCGAATCCACCTGCATCATGTGAGCCCTGCCAAATCCGTGTGCCAGTTCTAACTAAAGTGATAGGTTGGTTCAGTTACTATGAGGCAGACTGTAACTCCATTGGCCACCTGCGTGTGACCTGGCGTGGTCTGTGAGAGTTGTAACCTCGTTGGCCACCTGCGTGTGGCAGGCTTCACCATGTGGTGTTTGCCTTTATATCCCGACCCCGAGCAGCTTGGGACGCATGGTCCCAGCTCTCGAGTCTGGGCCGTGACCCTGGCCGGTCAGTATACATTTTACTTCCCCAATAAATCCATCTTTTTACTTGAGACTGTCTCTGAGCGGTGGACTCTTGGAGGGATGGGGGACCCCGTCCTCGGGCCCCATTACATTGTGGTTCCCCTCCCTTGGGGGGACCCCATTACAATAGCAAGTCTCAGGGACTTTCCTGTCCAGGTGGCTTTGAACTGTGATGCTCGGACCTCCGTTTCCTGAAAAGCTAAGATTACAGGTATGAGTCACCAGTGCTTGGCTGATAGTTGATATTTCTGTTATTTGATAACCCTGTTGAGTGACCACACAATTTTACACACTGAAGAATGGTTTGTAACATCAAAGAAAAATGAAGATCATGTACCCATGATCGCTTTTCTACCCCCTGCCCAGGTCCCTCTTTTTAGACCTCACTAGCCATATATTTGTGACCCAGGTGTGGAAAAAGAAGCAGATAGTTTGTCTCTGCTCGTTCTTCCTCATCTCCCTTCCCCCAGGTACCTGTTACCCGCCCCTGGTGGCCCTCAACCCCAACTTCTGAGTGCAACTCCACAACAAGAATTGATTGTTAAAAGCTCATGTCTGTAATCCTAGCTACTCAGGAGGCCGAGATCTGAATATCAAAGTTCAAAGCAAGCCTAGGTAGGAAGAGCCATGAGACTCTTTATCTCCAATTAATCACCAAAAAGCCAGAAATGGAGCTGGGCTTCAAGTGACTAGCCTTGAGCAAAATAGCTCCGTGACCATCAAGGGCTCTTAGCGCTCACGCCTGCACTCCTAGCTCCTCAGGAGGCTGCAATCTGAGAATTGTGATTCAAAGCCAGCCCAGGTGGGAAAGTCCATGAGACTCTTATCTCCAATTAACTACCAAAAAATAAATAAATGAATCCAGGAATGGAGCTATGACTCAAGTGGTAGAGTCTAGCCTTAAGCAAAAAACAATCCAAATTTTTCTTGGTCCCCTGCATAGTTTTCCTTCAGCGTAT
Organism: Perognathus longimembris pacificus; assembly: GCF_023159225.1. NCBI lineage: Eukaryota > Metazoa > Chordata > Mammalia > Rodentia > Heteromyidae > Perognathus > Perognathus longimembris. The sequence goes on along the minus strand of NC_063175.1, from coordinate 13,481,787 downwards.
GATAGATCACTACTGTGAGCTTTCAGGACATGATCCGTTGTAACATTGATCTGCCCAGAGCTCTGTGTCTTCAGCTAACACAATATGCTAGTTAACAATGGAAACAATGGAAGAACAGGTACTCACCTACATCTTGGGGTCCTGACAGCATGGGGTGACCCAGGTGACAGGCCTCAAAGCACGCATGCACAACCCTCTCGCCTTCAACCATATTTCGCTTTTCTTTTTTTCAGTACCTGCAGGTTGACTGTAACTGAATAACAGACCAAAACCAGAGCTTCAAAATCATGGTGTGCTCTATCTCAAGGGTCCTTTTTTAGTAAGAAATGTCATCGCAGAATCATAGAGGACTTCTGGTGTGATCTCCACCTTTGCCTTTTTTTGTGTGTCTTTTAAGAATATTCAAAAAAATCCTTGGTGTGACTCTTGAATTTTACTTTCCCTCTTTCTATTTCTACCTCTGGGTTTCCGTATACCACAGAAGAAAGTAAGAGCTGGCTCAGAATAAGGTATCCCAGACCACACCCAGGTGCCCATGGATTTTAGGCATGGTGTTTCTGGATTAAAAAACGTTTAAAGGTAACATGGTGCTGGCCCCTGTGCACGTGCTGGATCTTATTACATTCTGGTAATCCTACCGCTAACTTCATCTCACAAATGTGGGCTGCCCACCCATGACGGGTCTATTATTGTAACCAAATCCCATTCAGTGTGGCAGGCTGGCTTCAACTTGTCATTGTGGAGTGACAGAAGGGAGACTGTGATGCTCGATGTCCAATATTCCCTGGAGAGCCAGCTGGATCTGTTATTTAATGTAAGCTTGGAGATGCGGCCCCTCTCAGAGTGGTCGTGAGTTTCACGGCCAGCTGTTATAAGTGGTTTATTTTGAAAGTATTTTAAAAGTCAAGGGGCAAAAAGTCTTTGAAACAGAGCAAACCAGAATTTGGAGAGGTTTTCCTTTCTTTGATCAAAGCTGCCTTTTTAGTTTTAGCTTTGTTTTATCCAGTACTGAGATTTGAACTCAGGACCTCCTGTTTGCTAAGCAAGAGTTCTACCAGACCTGACTTGTTACCTGATCATCTTGTTGATGAAGATCTATAATCTTCATAGATTTGCTAATTTGTAGCATAAACCCTGTACCTTTGTTGTGTTCTGGAAACATTGAGAAAGACTGCCAATTGATTTGCTGAAAATAATTCTCATGATAAAATTCAAAACACACTGGTTTAAAGATATATGGATATATAGATATATGTATGGATATGTAGATAGAGATAAGATAGTGCCACTCAAATTTCTTTGTCCCTCCCTAAATTTTCTAGGTTAAGTTTGCAACCTAGAGATTCTGAGAAAGGCCAGAAAGTTTTAGGAAAGTCCTGTGTCCTTTATCTAAAGGCATTTCCTTGTCCCCAAGCCTAAAGGAAGAACATGACTATATCTTTTTAAAATTGAATAAAATGTCAAACACAAGGCACATTGATATACCATTATGGTCTTCAAAATGATCTTTTAAAATTATACTTTTGATTAGAGAAGTCTGTGTTCTCATTAGAGAACAAGCGAGGATGAATTCCTAAAATAAGGTAAATCTTATTAAGGCTTAAGGTAAATTCTATTTCCTTCTTAGAGCTTTTTATTCATTTATTAATTTTTTTAAAATGTAGGGTTTATCTGATATCCTGTCATCAAAGGAAAATAAGAAAATTAGTGAAGGAGTTGGGCACTGGTGCCTGTGCTGTAATCCTAGCTACACAGGAGGCTGAGATCTAGAAGACTACAGTTTTTGAAGCTATCCCAGGCAGAAAAGTCTGACACTTCACCTCCAATTAACTACCAAAAATCTGGGCTTCAGGTGTGGCTCAGGTGGTAGATTACCAGCTGTGAGCAGGAGACAGTGAAATTAAACCCTGAAGCTTAACTGGTTCCCTTGGCTCACACCTGTCCTAGCCTCTTGGGAGGTTTTGGTTCAAAGCCAGTCTGGGCAGAAAAGCCCATGAGACTCTTATCTCCAGATAACTACCAAAATGCTTGGAAGTGGAGCTGAGACTCAAGTGGTAGAGCATCTGCTTTGAGTAGAAAGGGCCAAGTAAGAGCACAAGGCTCTGACTCCAAGCTCCAGTACTAGCATGAAAAATAAATACGAATAAAGAGCTCTAAGGTCTGTATAAGGTTTAGGACAGTGTCGGGCATGTAACAGCTGATAAATGCTAGCTTAAAAAATATTAACGGGGGCTGGGGATATAGCCTAGTGGCAAGAGTGCCTGCCTCGGATACACGAGGATCTAGGTTCGATTCCCCAGCACCACATATACAGAAAACGGCCAGAAGCGGCGCTGTGGCTCAAGTGGCAAAGTGCTAGCCTTGAGCGGGAAGAAGCCAGGGACAGTGCTCAGGCCCTGAGTCCAAGGCCCAGGACTGGCCAAAAAAAAAAAAAAAAGAAAAAAAAGGAGAGAAAAAAAAAATATTAACGGGGGGGCTGGGAATATGGCCTAGTGGCAAGAGTGCTTGCCTCCTACACATGAAGCTCTCGGTTTGATTCCCCAGCACCACATATATGGAAAACGGCCAGAAGGGGCGCTGTGGCTCAGGTGGCAGAGTGCTAGCCTTGAGCAAAGAGAAGCAGGGACAGTGCTCAGGCCCTGAGTCCAAGGCCCAGGACTGGCCAAAAAAAAAAAAAATTAACGGGGCTGGGAATATGGCCTAGTGGTAGAGTGCTTGCCTCCCATACATGAAGCCCTGGGTTCGATTCCTCAGCACCACATATATAGAAAACGGCCAGAAGTGGTGCTGTGGCTCAAGTGGCAGAGTGCTAGCCTTGAGCAAAGAGAAGCAGGGACAGTGCTCAGGCCCTGAGTTCAAGCCCCAGGACTGACCAAAAAAAAAAAAATTAACTGGGCCAGGAGCCAGTCACACCTATAATCCTAGCTACTCAGGAGGCTGAGATCTGAGGAGTGCAGGTGAAAGCCAGCCTGGGCAGGCAAGCCTGTGAGACTCTTATCTCCAATCAACTACCAAAAAACCCTGAAGAGGACTCTCTGGCTCACGTGGTACAGCATTAGTCTTGAGCACAAAAGCTCAGGGACAGCACCCAGACCCCTGAGTTCAAGCTTCAGAACTAGCAGGAAAAAAATTACTGGGTTTGCATTTACCTAGCAGGCCAGAAGCTCTGGATTCAATTCCCAGAAAATAAAAATTACATAATACAGCTGTATTTCAAATCTTTGCCTTTTTAGTCGCTTTGTATCAATGTAAAAAATGATTAGAAATGCAAACTTATTATAAATTATTTCCTGATAGGAAAACATTAATACTTCCCTAATCCCTTTCCTCCTTTAATTAGGCAGGCAATGTGTCCATATCGTAACATGGTTTGAGGAAGGGACCTGTCACACAAGTGTCTGAGAACCCAGTTTCCATGCTTATGAACTGGATCAGGACTGGCTCCTTTCCTTTGAAAAAGAAAAAAACTCTTTAAGAAGTAGTCAACTAGATTCCCCTGAAATTGGACTATGCAGTAAACATTACTTAAGTTGATGTTGAAATTCCAACCTTTATTGGACAGAACTGGTGGCCATATTAAAATACCGGAAATGACAACCACGGAAAAAGTAGATAAACACTCAGCCTTTTAAGATAAGGTTGTTGATGTTTAACAAGCATTAATTGAGACAACTCCTGGATGAGGTATTTCTTTACCTTCTCTAGCAATATTATCTCAGAGACAGAAATTCAGTATGAAGCTAAATCATTTTGCACAGGAAATAACTACCTGCTCAAAAGATAACAGCACTTTGCATCTAAGTAATACTTTGAACAAACACCCAGTCACATTTAAAATGCTAATGAAATGCTGAGATACCTGGAAAGTGTGTCCCTCTAATTCCATGGAGCTGAGAAAGGAAACCATTTAGCTAAAATTACATAGCTGGTCACTTGCCATGAGTGTTTAGTCCCCTAAAATCAAGTATCTGATGGGAAATGACAAAGCATTTATCCTGGAGACCTACCATGTGCTAGGCATTTTGTATCTTATTTTTTTGGGGGTGGGGTACAGGTTCTGGGGTGTAAACTCAGGCCTGGGCGCTGTCCCTGAGCTGCTTTTGCTCAAGACTAGCACTCTACCACTTGAGCCATGGCTCCACTCCTAGCTCTTTTTGAGTAGTTTATTGGAGGTATGAGTCTCATGGACTTTCCTGCCTGGGCTGGCTTTGAACCATGATCCTCAGATCTCAGCCTCCTGAGTAGCTAGGACGACAGGCGTGAGGCATGGCGCATGGCAGAAATGCCCTTCTTTAAGAAGGGAGCTAGGGCCTTCACTCCACAGTGTGTGCTACATTTGCACCCTCCACGAAGGCTCAGAGGGGTCCAGTGACTCTCGTGAGGAGAGGAAGGAGAGGCCCAAGAAAGCGGGGTCCCCAGGACAGGCAGCAACAATGACATGCTATCTGTGGCATCTCTTCGGTGGTGGCCCTTGCTTTGCAGCATGAAGCACCCCAACTTCTGAAGACCAGGGGGTTAAAAAACAAAGCTAGGGAGCCGAGCTGGGTTAGACTGGCCTGCTGCTGGCACTCCCATGATGCTTCATAGATGATGACAAAGTCCAGCTGCTGGGTGCCAGTGGCTCACACCTGTAATCCTCGGTTCTCAAGAGGCTGAGATCTGAGGATCCTACTTCCAAACCAGCCCAGGCAGGAAAGCCTGTGAGATTCTTATTTCCAACAAAAAGCTGAAAATGGGGGTATGGTTAAAGTGGTAGAGTGCCAGGCTTAAGCAAAAAAGAAAAAACCTGAAACAAACAACAACAAAAACCTAAGGGAGAGCTCGAGGCCCTGAGTTCAAACTCCAGTATCAGCATAATAGACAAAATAATAATATAATAATAATAACTCACCTAACACAAAACCTGTTTTCTCTGAAAGGCACGCCAACAGCCCTTCCTTTGACGTTTCGGGTGAGCGTGGGCTGGTGAGGGACGAGGTCCAGTCCCGCTGTCTGTGTTCACGCTAACAGGAATCTCTATGTGCACTCCATGCGCACTTCCTCCAGCCCCAGCTCTCCCCTCTCCTGCTAACATTCTGTCATCAGCCTGCCCTTAGAGGAGCCTCTCCCATTTCCCTCTGTCTACCCGGTTATTTCTTTCTTATCCCTTAGCACATCACTTCTTCCAGAACCTTCCTTCACCTCCGACACAGGGCAGAGTCTGGACACCTCCGGGGATCTCTGTAGATGTCCAGCCCACGCTGAGGCTGTGCCTAGCTATTTTAAGCTTCTCTCCATAGCTGGGATAACAGGTATGTGCCATAGGACCCAGCCTCTTCTGCAGAGATGGAGTCCCAACTTTTTTTGCCTGGACTGGCCTAGAACCGAGATCCCCCTGATCGTAGCATCCTGCATAGCTGGAATGACGGACCTGTGCCACTGTGCCCAGTTATTGGTTGAGAAGAAGAAATGTCATAAACTTTTCTACCTCTGCTGGCCTAGATCTATGTGAGCCTCCCAATCTGTGTCTTCTGAGTAGCTAGGACAAAAGGCCTGAGCAAATACATGTGACTTCTGCATAGGTTAAAGTTTCAGAGGACGAAAACAGCTTTAAAGTCTGTGATGGGGGATGAGCAGTCATCCAGGCTGTGAGCCGAGACAGTGTGTAGAATAGGTGCTCACATAGTATCGCCACATATTTTTGCTTTTTTGTACTAGTACTAGAGCTTGAACTCCAGGCCTTGTGTTCTCACAACACTTTTTCACTCAAAGCTGGCATACTACGACTTGAACCATGCCTCTACTTCTGGCTTCTTAATGGTTAATTGGAAATAAGAATCTCACAAACTTGGCTGCCCAGCTAACTTTAAACTGAGATTTTCAGATCTCAACTTCCTGGGTAGTTCAGTTTCCAGGTATGAACCAGCCATGCCTGGCTACCAAAATATTCAAAGATCTACCTTTTGCCAAGTGCTGGTGGTTCATGCCAGTAATCCTAGCTCAGGAGGCTGAGATCTGAGGATTATAGTTCAAAGCCAGGCTGGCAGGAAAGTCTGTGATTCTTTTCACCAATTAACCACCAGAAAACTGGAAGTGGCACTGTGGCTCAAGTGGCAGAGTGCCAGCCTTGAGCTGAAGAGCTCCGGGACAGTGCCAGGTCCCATAACCACCACCACCAACAACAACAACAACAAAAAAAATAAATAAAAGGAAAGATCTGCCTTTCCGCACAGTCCCTCTAGCATGCTGGCATCTTGAATCAGTGTCCACAGTGGGTGGAGTCCAAAACCTAAACTCCAAATCTACAGAGCTACCAAACTCTACTGAGCTCTTATCTAAAGTAGGGTATGGGGCTGGGAATGTGGCTTAGCAGTACAGTACTTGCCTAGCATGCATGAAGCCCTGGGTTTGATTCCTCAGCACCACATAAACAAAAAAAAGCTGAAAGTGGCGCTGTAGCTCAAGTGGTAGAGTGCTCACCTTGAGCAAAAAGAAGCCAGGGACAGTGCTCAGGCCCTGAGTTCAAGCCCCAGGACTGGCAAAGAAAAAAAAGTGTAGTATTGCACATAAGCTACATATAACTTCCTGTATACTTAAAATCATGTCTGGGTTACTTATACCATCTAATGTAATACAATACCATGTGTTTGTTATATTGTATTGCTTAGGGAATTAGGATGGTACAGGCATAATCCTTTCCCCTGATACTCATGCATTTGAATGAACCTGAAGATATAGAGCCTACAGATAAAAAGGCCAGCATCAGCAGGGAGCCGGTGGCTCACGCCTGTCATCCTAGATAATCAGGAGACTGAAATCTGGGGATTACAGTTTGAAGCCAGCCTGGGCAGGAAACTCTGTGAGATTCATCTCCAATAAACTACTCAAATAGCTGGAAGTGGCACTGTGGCTCAAGTGGTAGAGTGCTCGCCTTGAACAAAAGCAGCTCAGGGACAGCGCCCACTCAGGTCCAGAGTTCAAGCCCCAGGACCAGCAAAATAAATAAATAAATAAATAAAAAGAAAATTGGCCATCACTGTAGGATAACATCTGGTTTCTTGGTAGACACCTCTAAAAAAGTTAGTTCGTTCTTTTTGTGAGACCAGGGTTCTACTGTGGTCATACTGATTGAAAAGGCAATCATTTGGGAAGCATCACTGAAGACTCTGAGGTGGAGTCTAGCCACTAAGGTAGAAAGAATTCCTCAGGATTATAATTTAGGTTCATATTCCCATCCAAAGGAACCTCTGGGCACATCTGCAATCCCATAATTAAGACTGATAATAGCATCGTAAAACCCAAGCCTTAGCTTCAGAGGAGAATGTCTGGGCAAGCAGGCTGTCCTAAAAGCAGCCCGACTCTTAGACGCTAGCTGCACGGGGTAGTCACAAGTGTCATGCTTCTTGGCCACCAAGCCGCCCTACTAAGTGATCTGAGCAATGGGTAATGTAGGCAAGAAATTGCACTGCATGACTTAGCTGGCGAGTGGAATTAAGAGCACATGAGTGAGTTAAGAGCGCTTGGCCACCTGCTGCCTGGCCTGGAAGCCTCCAGATTTACCTTGCTGTTTTGTTTTGCAATATTTTAATGCTAGTGAGGCTGAAGTCCCTACCCATTTCACGGCAACCATTGGAACTTCCACTGTCCGGTGCTGGTCTTTCTCTGAGAGAGAAGCCCCACCCACTCCCATGGGTGGTCTCATTATTCACTAGCTCTTTAAGTTCTAAATATTTAGCATTAAACCCTTTGTCAGTTGTGTATGTCTCCACTGATCCTTTTCCTTTGAGAGGTTAGAAGCTTACCTCTGAAACAGATTGGCTCTGAGATGTACTAACTAAGTGGATGGAGTCTAGGTGTTAGAAGCTGGGCTAGTCAGCTTCCCATGGCTGTAACAATATACCTGAGATCATCCACTTAAAGGGAGAAAGGTTTGTTTTGGCCCACAGTTTTATTAGATTTCAGCCCAGCGCCTCATGACACTGTAAGCCTATCAAGGCATAATACGTCATGATAGCAGTACATGGCGGGGGGGGGGGGGGGGCTTCTACCTCATGCCTACCAGAGGAAGTGAAACAGCCAAGGATCAGTGTTCTAATATCCTCTTAAAGGGACCTAACTTTCACTAGGCTCCACGGGATTCCCCTCCCCCTCCTCTCCCCTACCCCCTCCCTTTCCCTTCATCTCTTTTTTGACTGCAAGGCTGGCACTGTACTGCTGAGCTGTTAAGTTTTAGCTGTTAAGTTTAGCTGTTAAGTCTTTCCTCCGTTCTGAGCTATTTCCTTGACCTCCCTCCAGCGAGCTAGGGTCAAATCTAAGGGGCTAGATGGAGATTCCCAAGATAGAACGTTACCCATAGCTCTGATCAGATGTTTAGTTCAGAAGGCTAATAAAATAAAAAAAAACACAACACACAAGCCTGGGAATAAGAAAAGTTAGTTGGAGATCTCCTAAGTTGGCCCACAAGCCTTCTCCTCCTGTTAAGCAGCAGGAGGAGACCTAAGTTGGCCCAACCTCCCGCAAGGGTGCAGGAGGAGTAGACCCTAGACCCGAGTGGACTCAGAGTCTGGGGCTCAGGTAAGAGTGGAGAGTCCCCTAGATTGGCCCACAAGCCTCCTCCTGCAAGAAGCAGCAGGAGCAGATCTCAGTTGGCCCAACCTCCCGCAAGGGTGCAGGAGGAGTGGACCCGAGTGGACTCAAGTAGTGGTGGAGAATCTGGGGCGTCCCCCAGTCTCCCACGGGATTGCCGAGTAAGCGCGTCTGCTTCGACAACCCCTTAAAGAACCCCTTTAAGAAATAAGCAAAAGAAAAACAGACAAACAGACAAATTACAGGACAAGATAAACAAATCAACAGCGCTGTTTCCTTACCTTAGGAGTCTGGGGTCTCGGGGGTCTCTGGGGCGATCCCGGACGAGCCCCCAAATGTTGTGCCAGGTCGCGAGACAACCACCAAGAAGGCCACCGAGACTCAGACGTTCCGAAATGCAAAAGCAAGGCAAGGCTTTATTTAAGCGAGCTGCAACTCGGCCCTCGTCCTACCCACCAACACAGCGGAGGTTAGGAGGGAGCCCCGAGCTACGATTACACAGGGCTTATAAAGGCAAAAAACAAAGTTACAACAATCAGGTGTTCAAGCAAGCAAGATTAGGACACAGGTACAAATCTGATTGGCTCAGGGTTTGAGGCATTCTAGGGGTGGTCAGAGTTAAGCATTCCCAGCAGTTAGAGTTCGACCGACTGGGCCCTAATGGGCTTGTCCTGGGTTTGCTCACAGGGCCTGCTTATCTCTGGTTCATGTGGTAAAATGGGGTTCATGTGGTAAAGTGGGGTTCACGTGGTAAAGTGGGACCTGACTTCAAAGTCTGGCACTTCAAGAACAGGGTCTTGCACTCCCCTCCCCCCCCAGCCAGGTGTGTGCCTAAGCTGCTATTCCCCTACTTTTAAGTCTTTGTGGTCACTGGAATTGTGATCCCAGCCCCCATGCCCAAGGAATCTTTTTCCCTGGTTGGCCGGACATCTCAATTTTTCTGCCTTGGTTTCCCCTGTAACTTGGGATGACAGGTGTGAACCAGGAGTTTGTTTTCACGGGAGAACATCACTTCAGTTCTGCATTTTACACTAAGTCTTCTTTCAACTATGTCTCCTACTGTTAAACCTGTTTGTGGAAGCCTTTTGCCATTTTGTTTTGGTGTTGTGCGGCTTGAACTCTGGGCCTGGGTGCTGTCCCTAAGCTCTTCAGCTCAAGGCTAGCCCTCTACCACTTGAGCCACAGGGACCCTTCTGGTTTTCTGGTGGTTAAGTAGAGATAAGAGTCCCATGGACTTTCCTGCCCAGGCTGGCTTTGAACCTCCATGCTCAACTTTCAGCCTCCTGAGTAACTAGGATGACAGGCCTGAGCCACAGGCACCCAGCATGAAGTCTTTATCTTGGTGCTTTATTGTCAGGGCCTCTGAGGACCCCTTTTCCCCTACCTCCCGGGGAAAATGCCTGAACCCCAAAAACTATGAAAGAGCACTCGGCCTTGTCTTCCGCCAGCAGAAGGCAAAAGCGTACTCTCATGGATTACACTAAGTTGAGGAAAGGTTGCCGAAGCCTCCCCCCTCCCCCCCCGGGGTCCCCTCACGTGTCAGGATCGGCGGCAGGAAGAGAGACATCAGGGAGACACCTTGATGTTTGAATGGGTCTCAGCCGCCCAGAGGGCGGGGAGAAGGATTTATTACGAAGACAAAGGCAGAAGGGGAAGGACTTGGGGTGACTGACTGATTGGCTGACTGGGATGCCCATCAGGTGATGTCATGAAACTTCCTCTGTGGGCAGTGACTACAGCCCCCCAAGAGCTGGGTCTCTGTAGAAGTCCCTGCCATGATGGCATGCACTTGTGTTCGCCCCAGAAGGGCGGGGGCTTCTCTTCCTGTTACAGACGGAAGGGGAGGGGACAAGCTAAAGCCAACTGTGGTCTCTTAAAGGCACAGCTGTCCCCAACACTTTATTACATTAGTTTTTCCTCTTTCTCTCTTGTTGCTTTGGAGCCAGGCTCCACCATGTAGCCCAACCT